>NC_055969.1:15509328-15511828 GCF_018492685.1 Alosa sapidissima
ACATGAATGGGATAATGAGACTTTACATTACCATATCCTCAAACTCACGTGGGAAGATGGCCGCCGCCTCCTGTTGGAGCTGGACGATCGGCCCGACGATCGGACCTCTTGTCACTGAAGTGTCTCCCTGGAGAGGCACACACTAGTATGGAGATGTCAATCATGTTTGCTTTATTTTCCAAGTGTTTAAGTCACTGTACAGATTGTTCTTAGTGCGGGGGCATTCGTAAAAAACCCTAAATCTACAAAAAATATATATCGAAAGCCAATGTTTTTCACAAACGGCAAATGTTCAATACTGGCACTTTTAATGCAACGATTTTTAGAAGTGACAAATTTATGGTTGTAGGTATGAATTCACATTGAGAGATATTTGACAAAGAAATTGTGAAAAAGCTAAATTTAAAAAAATGTTTATAGTATTAAACTGACATTTGCAAAAAATTATGACTATTTTTTAATAATGAAAGTAGGAAAAGCAAATAAAAAGAATTTTCCAAATTTAATACAATCGCCTTGTGATCAGAAATGTTGACTAAGGACAGAGTTGCTAAAATTGTTGAGATGCCATATTTATATATACATATATAGATATATAGATATATATAAAAAGATATTATATCTAGCTGTACAAATAAACATATTATATATTATACCTCTTGGAAACAGCCACAGATTATGATGGTGGTTTACACAGAGACTTCTTAAGAGGCAAATACAGTATAAATATTTTATCAAAAAGGCAATGCATTTCAGTTGGCTCTATGCTTATTATTATTTTTGTGTTTTCATTTTATTGTTACAAATACAAAATGTTTAACCATTTTTATTTAATGAGTTAAGTTAATAACTAAACAAAGCAGGGAAGATATATTTATTAAGTATTTGTCTTCTCCTGTAAAATAAACTTGAAATAGGCAATAGATTTTAAAGAATTGTGTGTATTTGCGCATTAAAAAATATTGTATATTTAACTAATATGCATTATTTTCAGAGGTGGTTCATAAAAGGTGTCGAGCAAATCATCAGTTTTATAGCCTGTTTTGTTTATTTGTTTGTTTTGCCTGTTTTGTTTATTTGTTTGTTTTGGTGTTTTGCTTCTTTTCTGCCGCCTTTACCGATGCAATCTGGCAATTTGTACAATTCCTTGCATGTCTGTATATACACTTTTCAGCGTTCTTTTTTTATTTTATTTTAATAATTCTAAAAGCTGTATATTTCATTCCAGTTTGATTTTATTTTATTCTGTGTGATTCCTATGAAGTATTTTTTTGCTGTGCGCTTTTTTTACATATATACACACATACAAATATTATATCAGCCTCATTCAGACACAGCCAAGAGAGAGAGAGAGAGCATTGCCAAGAATTGTACACTTCAGAGCAGAAATGTGCAAACTTTGCAAAAATTTGTTACATCTGCCATCATTTTGAATATCAATCAGATCTAACTTGGGGTAGAGATCTGTATCTTTTACACTCTTTTTTAGTAAATTATTAAATCCTTGAAAAAATGTCACAGAGTACGTTTCTTCCTGTCCACAGGTTTTCCTACTCGTAAATTACTCAATGTTTCATAACATAGATAGCTCAGATAGCTCAGATAGCTTTTGGCAGCAACATAAGAGATTAAGTGTGTGTGTATGTGTGTGTGTGCGTGCACATCTATGCAAACCGAGGTGCTAAATTGCAACATGAAGGTCACGCTGTTTGTGTAAGTGCCGTGGTGTAGCGGTTTTATCTCTGTTGTCCTGCCAAAGGTGACTGATGTCTCAGTTTAAACATGACATGATCCAGACTGGTAGCACTGAGTAAACAGCCTCAATGGCTTTCCCTAATCAGCGCTCAACAATAAGCCCAATCTTCAGACAACAGCTCTAGGGCCAGCGCCTCTGAAGTGTGACCCACTCTATGCAAAACGCCGCGTGCCACATCAAACTTGCGCCCGAGATCCCCGGAGTGGCGCGGGGACGACTCCACAGCTCTGAGGACATACCGGTATTTGCTTAAGCACACAGTGTGCTGACTGACATAGCCCTAATACTCTCCTGTTTGCATATCCTCAACTCATTGGCATAGGAAATAGCCATGGTACGATGCCAAGGCCTTTCTGCTTGATGGAGTGACTCTCTCTCTCACTTTCTCTTTTTTCTATCGCCCTCTCTCTGTCTGTCTATCTATGTAATTAGTTCAGTATTCGGGGATGCCTGGCCTAGTTTAGCTCCAAATCACTCTTCAGAGGCTCTGTACACTTAAATGTAGGAAGTCACGCACACACACACACAACATCCATTTACTGCTGCAGACACAAACCTCATTCACTATATATATATATATGTGTGTGTGTGTGTGTATGGTGGGTTAAAGCTGTTTATCTGTGGACTAGAAGTGTCCATTATGACCAGGGTCAAATTGAATTGCCCACTTCAGAAGGGGGGACTGTTGGAGTGCATTTCAATAAAAATGGGGGGACCTTGGTGACAGAAGGCAAAGCCCCCATC
>NC_055969.1:15516828-15524328 GCF_018492685.1 Alosa sapidissima
AAAATAACACCAGATGAACAACCAGAACAGCAATAAAATAACACCAGGACTCTAACAAACTAACAAACATTCTAATTCACACGGCCTTCAATCATTTCAGCACGACAGGCTGTACTCTCTTATTATGAATGAAAAAAATCATCAGACAACATCAAAGACTATACAAACTACAACAACAACAAAAACAGTGTTTTTACCACGTTTAACCGTACTATGGCCCCATGTTCTTATAATGGAATTCCCACAAAACCAACACCAGTAGACCCAAACATCCTGTTTAAGTCTGGTCAGCAATTTATATGGCGAAACAACACCAAAGGAAAAAACAGGGAGACATTGTTGCCTTTTCTAATGACTCGTTTTAGAGTGGAAACAGTGTACAGTAGCAAGCGCATTGGTACCCTGAGCAGCATTTTTAAATAAGGCCACGCTGTTGACTACAGATGTCTAGGCCGGACTAAACGTGTCTCAATAGAAAGGTCCACTGGGAGTGGAGTCCATCTTAGAGAGGGACCTCATTAATGAACGCGCGAGACAGGAAGGGAGAAGGGGACGGAGACAGAGAGAGATTAAGAGAGAGAGAGAAGAGAAAGTGAGTGAGATTGAGAGAGAGATGCACAGACAGGCAGACAGAGAAAAAGAAAAAGTGTGCGTGTGTGTGTGTGTGAGTGTCTGTGTGTGTGTGTGTGTGTGTGTGTGTGTGTGAGTGTCTCTGTGCGTGTGTGTTTTTCTTGCTTTTGTTTGTATGCGTGTACAGTAGGTGTCTGGAGGTATAACAAAACTGTGTTTGTGTATTTGAGTGTGTGTGTGTCTGGAGGATATGGCGAAATTGTGTGTGTGTGTGTGTGTGTGTGTGTGTGTGTGTGTGTGTGTGTCTTTGTTTTTGTGTTTCTGTATGTGTGTGAGTGGGTGTCTGGAAGTATGACAAAACTATGTTTGTGTGTGTGTCAGTGTATGTGTGTGTGTGTGTGTGTGTGTGTGTGTGTGTGTAGGTGTGTGTGTGTGTGTGTGTGTGTGTATCAGGATAGGGTGGCCTCGGGTGCCATTATGACCGGAGGCAAGCGGAGAGAGGGAGAGAGAGTGCAACCACCCCACCCCACCCCCTCCAAAAAAAAAACCCCAACCCACATTCAACCTTTTTACCTGCACATTACGCCGCTCTTCAAAGCCAGCGGCCTCCTCGCAAAGCGCCTGTAATCTTCGTCATCAGTCACCATTTCTACGCAACAGATGTTTCCCACTGTCAGTTGGGGGCTGCCTGATCTGCTCTGCTCTGCTCTGGTCTGCTCAGTGCGGTCCAGCTCGACGAGTCTGACACGGTGGAGATGTAGAGCTGGGTGTGTTTAAACAGTTGCACATGGACACTCTCCTGCCCTTCAGCCTCCACCATTACAGCCGGTGGGGGGGGGGGGGGGGTATACAGCAGGCGCATGCCCCTCTCAACGCCTCATTCCTGCACCGTGCAATCACCACGCACTTCCACCGAGTTGGTAGCATTTAAGCCACCACAAAAAACACACTACACTACACACACACACACACACACATACATACACACACATACAGAGAGAGAGAGAGAGAGACACACACACACATACACACACACACACACACACAAACACACACACACACACACACACACACATCATACACAATAAGCACTTTGAGAGTTGTGGGGGGGGGGGGGAACAAGGCAGCCCCGAAAAGCTTGGGCTTTTGCATGTGGATTGTGGTGTTTTGTTTTTGATTACTTGGATGGCTATGAAGGGAATATTTAGCATTTCATTTTGGTTTTGTAGTTTTAGTTTTTTTATATGGAGAGTTGGCAGATCACAAATGCATCAGATATGTTCTCTGGTCATTTCAGACGCCTGGTGATTTGACTGTTTGGTAATTTGGTCCCTGATGGAGGCTGGAAAAAAAGGAGTTTGGTTTCTGTTGAACTGTGGCTGCGGTTACGCTGAGCGAGTGATGGAGAACAGCGTTTGTCTCCACAAGGCATCAAATATCAGCAGTCTGCTCTTAAGTCACAACTTACCATACTTGAGTTTCTTGATAAATAGCTTTGCTCTTTGGCATAACTCAAGTTATTCTGCATTTTAAAGAGAAGCATCCTAAATTAATTTTAAAACGCACATTTATGAAACTACACAAAATCCCTGTGAAACATCAAAAGGTTTTTAAAGGTTTTTAAGGTTTCAAAAGTCGGCGCCTAAAGTAGCATATAGGCTTCTCAGTTTTTGTGAAGTTAAATTGCATTATATGCGTGGCTGCGTTACCTTCAAGCCCGGGGATACAATTAAATGGTCTAGTCATTGATTCAACCACCGAGGATGAAAATAAATAAATAAAAACAACATGAGGAGCAACGGAGGTAGCCGTTTGTTTCTTCCCGTTCTCTGTGCAACAAGAGAAGAAGAAAAGCCTCGGTGAGCCCACTTATGCCTACAATGTTTACTTTAAATTAATCTGGATAGAGATAAGATTTTAAACATGACCTTTATTTCGATAATGCGATTACTCTAAATATGCTAAATGAAATGCTTCCATCTGTACCAGTCTTGTGTGACATTTTGTATATATATCCGTAAGAATTTATTTTAACACATCCAAATTTATGGAATGAGGGAAATGGGCTTGGTATATTTTGCGCATAGTTCACATATTTTGGTGAACATTAACTCAAAAGTCTGTGTAAATTTTAGTCTAGGCCTTCACTGAGTTAAAATATCTGTTTTTATTAAGCTGACATTATTTATATTATTAAAATATCATGTTACGAAGAGGGTAAAACTTCACCAAATGACGGGAAAACATTATTGCCAGTTGCCTCTTAAAACTTAAAAGGAGATTGAAAACCTATTTATCTTGGACGTTTAGCGGTTAATTGGGGAGGACAGGTTTTCAAGCAAACTCCGAGAGTGAAGTATTTATACTTAACTATCTTAACGGTGAAAAAAATCATCTTCTCAAACATTTCCTTTCTTTCCCAGTTAATGTCTTACGGAGTGCTCCCGGGTGACAGAAAATTGCCGGGGTCACACAAAAGGAGATTGTAGCTTTCTTAGCGGTCTTTGTGGTGAGGGGAAGTTATTGTAACAATTTTCCGACACCAACCCATTTTTCTTTGCACTTTGTGTGAAAAGCACAGACAGTGGTTTGCTTTTAGGCTTCAAAGTGGTGTTGCAAGTTGCATGAATGAAAGTAATTTGGCCAACAGCAACATCCCACACTTTTTAAGTCAATAAGGCTGTTAAAACAACTGGACAGAAGGGGAACGCAACAGGATTTTTTTGTGTAATTGTATTCTTATTTTACTAATTTGGAACAACTTACTCGAAATTTAAACGCAACAATGTACAGTTCTTGAGTACTATGACATATCAACACGGATAGAGGGACATTAATTTAAAAACGAATATGCATAAGAAGACGAGAAACACTAGACAAGCAGTATCAGTTATGTCACATTTCTTAGTAAGGGGTTAGTTAACTGCCAGTAGGCTACATATTCAAATGCATGTATCTAGTCGTACATAAGGCTACAAGCAGAATCTCACAGTCCTATTAGAGAAAGGAAATGGAGAACATTCATATGATTTTTATGCTATCTAAAAAACAAAGCAAATTGACGTCCGACCACTGCATGGCGCCAAACAACCATATTAATATGAATCATGCAAATATGAATTCCTTCACCGAGTGCTTTATTATTATTATTATTATTATTATTATTATTATTATTATTATTATTATTAACTTAATTCTTAGCATTTACTGAATACTTACAGTATTTTAAGTGATTCCTTCAAACGAACGGACCTGGCTACACAAAGAATGTGACATCCCTTATAGATTAACCTGCGATTAATGTTGACGTAAAGTGCCAATGCAATTTGCAAATATGTACAATTAAATATTGACATAGTGACAGGTAGAGAGCAATAGATACAGATAATTCCAGAAAATAGTGATAAATAGAGATAGCCAAATTACACAAAAATGAATGCATTTCTGCAAAACATTTTTAGCTCTGTTTATATCTCTAGATATTGGCATATTGGAGGAATTGTTCTCCTTTTGTAAAGCAACCACTGACAAAACAATTCAACTACACCAGTTGTCCTAAACCACCCTCCACAGATCCCCCAATCTTCTTTTCGTAAGAGACATGCCTTTTCTTTACAAGATTACTGTGCCTAACATTACTTTAAAATTGAATATGAAAACTATGATCAAATTTATGAAATTATTATATTTCCCCTATTGATGCACATGTGAAGGAGTACTTTTTATCTAAATACACAGGCAAATAGCACTTGATAGACGTGTGTCAGTGATCAGAATTATCCAGCACCTATACTGACCAGTGGCATTGGCTCATGAAGGGCTAGCTCCAGTACAGCACAGCAAACCGAGACTGTGCAACTATCCTCCGTCACTTTTGTGCCATTTTTGAGGTTGCTGAATGTTACAAGGTTTTCCATTATTTCAGTGTAAGGAAATATAAAATGTGAACCAAACAAAGAAAAATGATGCACTCTGCATCGTAGATATAGGCAACCTTGTCTCCTTAATTGAAAGACATTCTACTGCTCTTTGTCAGAAATATCTATAGCTAATATCTAATAGCTATCTGGGACCACCATGCAATCAATTGCAACTTGGCCTTCATGTCACAACTGAGTAGAGTCAAACAACAAGCTTAGCCATAGAGTGAGACATCATACAATATATGATAAAATACAATATTGGTGCAAATTTCAAGGATAGGACATAGTGAAGTTTATCTATAATGTTGCTTTCTTAGAATCATCCACACAAGCAAATACATGGCGCTTATGTGTTTGGGCCAAAAACAAACGTCTGAAAACTGACCAGGAATACACAAAGCCTTGCTGTCCAAATGCAAGAGCATGTTTGATCTCCACGATGTTATCAACATACCTATCAAGGCCTTTGACCGCCTGGGTCTTTTGTTGCGTTGTAACTCTTCCTAAATAGCAGGTCTTCTCTTCGGCTGCGGCTTCTTAAGCTTTTTTGATGATAGGTTTCACTCCGTCCCCTGGATACACAAACTTGCTATGAAATGACCTCCAACCCCTACTCCTCTCCCCACAAACATACACCACCCTCCCACACACACCATCCTGCAAGAATGGCCCTGTTAAGCACACACACACACACACACACACACTTCATAGCCTCTGTGGCAGTACCCTGACCCTCCAACTCCGAAAGGCTCTCTCCAAATCGAATTAATCCTCCACTTCATCAGGCTGAGAGATCTAGTTGGGTTGGGTGGGGATGTGGGGGGGGTGGTGTATTGGCATCTTACTTGTGATTTATACTTTGAGCTTGCCACTGTGGCTGGCACCAATATTTGAAATAGCGTCTGCTTCATTAAAACCCATGCAAAGTACATCATAGTTTTTCCATCTTGTTGTTTTTCTGGGCCCTACCAATCGATCCATGCCTCAGTATTGCCACTTTGTTACGTCAATGATTTATCAAGCGAGTGTGTGGCATCGACTGGTGATCGGGCATGACAAAAGTCTTGGCTACTGTATGTAACTCTGAAAGTGGTAAAATGACACGTGTGGATTTGAGAGGGTTGGTGAATGCACACCATGTAACTGACGCCATCCTTACCCCTCGGTCCGAGTCAGGCGATTCAGGAGGGCGATAACTCCAGCAACTAGCTACTGAATGGACGTACTAGCTCGTAAACAAGGCTGCGGGTAGCTAGCTTCTTGCTAACATGCTAACGTGATGTAGGTGAACAACATATCGTACACCACCATTACAGAAACAGTTTTTAGATTTAATAGTGCTTATTTCTCACTAACTTTTGCTAAATATAAGGGCACAAACTTATTCATTTTATATAGAAATACTGATGTCTATGAGTTAGCTCTGCCATCTAATTTTTTTTTTTTAATCGAGCGTTCCTGTTGTTCATTGTGACAACCCGTAACTTGTGAAATTATGTAAATTCCTTGCCGTAACAACTCGCCGTGAACTGGGGGTCCTTTGATTTATACGAGATCTCTTTTCGTCAAACGACTTTAAGGGGGCGTGCCGTTGCATCATTTTGCGTAACTTCTTGCTTTTCGGTCATCTTACTACTTGTAAGAAGAGCCCTTTGGACAACTGGATCGCAGCATAAGTTTCAAGCAACGCACATCACATGTGCTTCACTTGGATTGGTAGTCAACATGTCGTATTGCTTAGCATTGTCCATTTTGGCCCCACCTAGCTGGCGGCATAATGACCACTTGTCTCGTGTTGCTGTAAAACCCTGACCAAAAAGGAAATGCAGCTGCATGGTGGCTTTGCCTCTGAGTCTTGTAGCTAATGTGATCGAGGGGTTCCTGTGTTATACTTTGCTGGTGAAAAAATACTGTACCGTACAGTATGTTCTGTTATCCCCCCTCCCTGCCTTGTCCAATGTTTCTCTGCTTCTTGCCCCCCCCCCTCAGTTTGATCTCACTCTAACACTCTTTTTTCTCTCTCTCTCTAGCCATTGTGGGTTTTGCATGATATCCGCTGCTGAAAACTCTCATAAAATGCCATTTAACACTCAGCTATGCAGCCAATTTGACTCCGACAGCAGGTCCACCTGGATCAAGATCAGAAGTTGGATCAGGATTAGATCTTGAGTAGATCTGAATCGGATGTGGACTGGATGTGGACTGGATTTGGACTGGGTGTAGAAGGCCAGGTAAGGAAGGACAGGTAAGAAAGCTGTGCTTTGGGTGCCCATCTCAGCTCATGCTGTGGATGACGTCTTTTGGTCAGTGTCTGTGATGAGCTGCCAAACACTGGCAGCGGGAGTGGGAGAGAGAACCAGAAATCACTGCAGATGGGGGGGGGGGGGGGGGGCATGGGGGCTCTCAGTGAAATACGAAAACACTTTAGAGATGCACCACAAGGAGACGGCAGGGGATAAAAAGGGCTAACAGAACGTGGGGGCCACAATAAAAGAGCTGAAACACCACCACGACCATCCGACCCCTGCCCCCCCAAACACGGACAAATACAGATATACACTTACGTACACACACGCAGAGACACACACACACACACACACACACACACACACACACACACACACACACTGCCAATGCAATTTTTCCCTTTTATGGACCACTGGGCCCTTCAGAGATAAAAAATCCCACTCCCACCCCCACCCCCACTACACACACACATACACACCAGACACACACACACACCGCTTTTGTCACACAAGCTGTTTACCGTCAGTGTGAAATGCAATCAATTTCTGCTGAGGGCGAGCAAAGCTTTGTGCCAGAGCGCCATTGTGTGGCAAGGCCAGCAGGAGAGAGAGGACAAGAGAGAGGACGAGAGTGACAGAGAGAGAACGAGAGGGAAGAGCTTTAGTGTAGCAACTCAGCAGAATGCCCGTCTGATACCCCCACACACACACACACACACACACACACATGCCACACATCAATGTACTCTTCTCATCCAAGG
>NC_055969.1:15526828-15539328 GCF_018492685.1 Alosa sapidissima
CAAGAAAGAATCCTCTGAGGTTGCTTGCGATCACAGATATTGACGTGCGATTTCAAAAGGCTATCATTACCTTCTTTACTGTATTTATTTCTGTGGCATTCGGGTGCTTTTTCCAAGCAGATCAATGGTGAAATACAGTATCTTTGTTGCTGCTGTTCTGTTGTAAGTTCACATTTTTTTCCTCCAAAGCATACCAGAGTCGTATTATTAAAGGAAGGACTCTCTGGATGGATGGCTGTGGGAGACACTCGGGGCGTCTGTGGGTTGACCACTGATTAAATAAAGAAGAAACCGCTTGAGAAGGCCATAAAAAAGTGAACTATCATCAGAGCTCTTATGAGATGAAAAAGTTCAAGAACTCTTGAATGAACAGTGGTGCTTCTTCACAACTTTTAACTACTGTTTTAGCACAAATCTGTGTCAATAGCTGTGTCAATACTGTGGTCTCAAAGCACAGATGTGCCCAGCCAAGGCCGTAAACATAATATACTTTGAGGAGGACATTCCCCTCCGTACAAAATTAACGGATTCCGTTGTCAGTTGTCAACTCGCAACTGTAAAACTGTGGTAAAACAGATTTTGTTCTTCATAGGCACTCTGGCTTGAATGGGATGAAATTCTAACTAATCCATAGACAAACATTTACACTTGGTCTTGGGTGTTGGCATTTCTGAGGAAAACCCACACAAAGCCTGATAGACAGATTTATTCATGGTCAATTGGGCTGGGATAGAAGGAGGAAAAGAGCAAGGAGGAAATAAGGAAAAAAGAAAAAATATATAAACATATCACTCTATCTGTTCATTAATTTGTGTATGGGACATTTGGTTATACATATATGTGTATAGAAATTCTGGAGTGTTTATTTTGCATGTTATAATTTTGTGAGCTCTACTTCATACTTTGAAGTCATACTTTATCGATCCCCAAGGGGAAATTCAAGGGTCTCAGTAGCATACAGACATCACACACAACATGCACATGCATATTTTTACAAATAAATCACGTTTAGCAAGGTAGAGTAACATTAAATGACCTTCAGTCAAAAATGCACTTTGTTTGGAAAATGCAGGAACTGAATAAACTGCAGCTGAAGAACAAAGGTCTTATTTTTATTTGTCGAATCCCAGATGGACCGGAAAACCTTACTGGTGAGTGAAACTGCATTAGTCCTCGCTGGACGGTGCAGCTTTTTGTCCACATTGACATTTCCACATTAACATGGAGACTCATCTGTCACCCACACACAGCATCCCCCACTTTCCACAAGCACCACCATAATAACTACGTCCAGTCTGACCCCCTCTATACCGTCTGTGATTCAGTGCCAACCTTTATTGTCCAGAATCGACCGCCTGCCCTCACCGCTGCTCTGATGTCCCCCTTGTCGCCGAGTCCTCGCTGCCACAAGTGCCACCTCCCCTATTATTGTCACGGCGACCACTAACACCAATCAAAAATAAAAAGCCTCGCCATCAGATGCAATCCACCCGCATGCAAACAGAGGCAAGATGAGAGTAAGGATGAGAGTCCGGGGGAAGAAGAGAGGGTGAAAGATAGATGGATAGATGGATGGATGGATGGAGAGAGTGGTGGGGGATAAGAGAAAGAGACGCAGAAAGGGGGAACAAAGTGGTTGGATTGTGAGGCTGGGTTGGTTGGGTAGTGGGGCCCGGCCTTACGGAGCTTTAATGAGGCT
Organism: Alosa sapidissima; assembly: GCF_018492685.1. Lineage (NCBI taxonomy): Eukaryota > Metazoa > Chordata > Actinopteri > Clupeiformes > Clupeidae > Alosa > Alosa sapidissima. The sequence continues at coordinate 15,528,528 of NC_055969.1, forward strand.
CTGTGTCTCGGCAGGAAAGATAAACATTATTTCTGGCATATTGTGCCCGTCAGCTCCTTATTTATGGACTGGGCCCTTTGTGTGTCCGGGAGCTAATAATACTTCAGAAACCAGTAATGCAGGAGCTCCTCCATCACCACCACCACCACCATCACTACCCCCACTACACTACGCTACCCAACCGCCCCACCCCCATCACCCCTCCATTGCCCGCTCTCTCTCTCTCTCTCTCTGTGTCTCTCTCTCCCTCGTTCCCGAGCTCTCAGCCAGCATCACCGCCGCCGGTGCCGCCACTCCATCGCCACATCAAACGTTCGGGCCCCCAGACCTCCGTACCATGCTAATTGTGCTCCCATTGTTCCTAGCCATGCCGCACAGAGGAGGGAAGGAGAAAATTGAGGTGGAGAGCGAGTGAGACAGACAGACAGAAAAAGAGAAAGAGAGAGCGAGAGAAAGAGGTAAATAGACTGGGTTCTAATGAGAGGTTTCTGAGTATATACAATATAATCTAGTCTAAGAACAATGTGAACTGTTGTTACTCAGCTGCCTGTTCCTGAAAGCCTCTGTCTTGTTTTAGGACTTCAACTCTTAAAGCCACATAACAAAACAAGAGGTCATTTTTTCATAATCAGGGTCATTAGGTGAGTCTGTGGGTGCCATGGGTCACGGTCCTTTCCCAATGAAGACGTTAATGGTAAGACTGAACATGAACTGCTAATGGGGTTTTGTTTGAAGTACCCGGGATTTGACCTTCAGATGGTTTCTGCATTCTCCACAAAGTGGTTTTAAAAACTCAGAGGTTGAATAGGTGATTACATGTAACGATTAGCCTTGTTATGGTACATAGGAGACAATTGTAACCCAAAGAATTTCTATAACACTAAGATGCTGTGTATTGAGTGCCCTTAAAACAAACAGCAACCATATGGACCGTCATTACTGATAGCATGATGACTGACGTTGTTACGATGAATATTCTTGAGGCATACCTATTTGTCATGAATTTTCTTCCCAATAACTGAAATCACCAATGAATTCAAAATGATTTATTAACATTAATTAATTTCATTTTATCCAAACTGACTTGATGTTTGTGAGGTGAGGTGTGGTACCACTCTGTTGTATCTGTGTACTGTATGTAGTTGATTATACTGTACATCATCTCTGACAATGACAGACAAATTAAGGAAAGATCATATACTGGATATTTGACATATTTGACCATTATCATATCATATGCTGCTTTCAGACCTACGTGTAAAACCGGAGGTTCTGCAGATGTCAAAGGGTTGGGCCGTATATCTGAACAACATAACAGATCATTTGGAACTCTGAACTTAGCTGGCTGTTCTACTGCTCCCCTCCTAGTATTTCAGACGGACATTATGTAAATGAGCTCGTGTCTGAACGAAGTGAAGAACATTCAGAGATTCTGTTCATGTGCGTGTTTAACCACGTTCAACCACACTAAGATATATATATATAGTATGTCAGCATAAGGTCAGCAGGAATCTGAATCACCCGAAGTGTCGGACCTCCGTTTGACAAAGCTCTGCATATGCTGTGGAGGTTGTGTCTGAAAACAGCTATTGACACAGAGATAGACAATGAGAGAGAGAGAGCGAGAGAGAGAGGAGATAGAGGAGGAGAGAAAGAAAGAGGGAGAAGGCATAATGCTGGACAACCCCATCTGAAGGCGCCAGCACCAGGATTAGGGTGAGTGAGAGTCCAGAGGTCAAAGTTCAAGCCTGGCGCTCTCCACAGTGCCCCTGTCCCCCCGCCCACACCCGAGCGTACAGGGAGACTATTTATGAGGTGTTATTTTTATGGTGCTGGGCAGCGGCAGGCTTTTCAGGAGGGCCGCTCTAACCTTGCTGTGCGGCGGGGCTTGACCCTACATCCGCCGCTACAACAACATCTTAGGGCCACAATTAGCGTCAGGCATTCATTGAGTCACCTCTTTTGCAATCAGGCCCCCCACCCAACCCCCCCACCCCCCCACCCCAACCCTTCAGCTGCCCCTGCACAGGGGCATTGTAAGCCACAGGGGCAGGTGAACGCTGGCACACAGGGCTTTGTCCTCTGTTCTCGGAGGCCTTGGGGTGGCCTGGGACAGTAGGACAAGGGACAGGGGGACAGGGCAGTGGCTGGAAGAGGGTGATCCTGGAGGGGGAGGGGGGGGGGGTGATGGTGGGTATGACCAGGGGGAGAAACCGGAAGCCACAGAGGGAGAGGAGGGGGGCTTTTGTCCCCCAGATGCACACACACACACACACACACACACACACACACACACACACACACACACACACACACACATGCCTCATGAGGCTCCTCTAACCTAGATTGTGGAGGATGCTAACAGGATGCCAATGGTACAGAGTATTTCATTGTAGTTGAGGCAGTGGTCAGCAAACAACAAACAGCCCCCCCTTAGTCCCTTGGAGGATCTTCCGCTGGTCAGTTCCTGTGAGTGAGGTGGCCGTAATTGAGTAGCAAATCCGTTGTGGCTTCATTTTGCATGATGCCGTCTCTCTTCTTTTTTTTCTTTCTCATCCTCTGCAGGAAGGAAGTCACGCTCCTTCTCAGCCAACCACCCCCAGACACACACTTGCACACACACACACACACACGCACACAAGCACGCACACGCACACAAACACACACACACACAAACACACACACACAACACACACACACACACACCGGCACATAATACACACACACATGAGCACACACACACACACACACACACACACACACACACACACACACACATCGGCACATAATACACACACACATGAGCACACACACACACACACACACACACACACACACACACACACATGAGCACACACATACAAAGACACATACTCCTCCATAGCAGTGTATCCGTGGCCCTTGTGTCTCGTGTGTTATCCGTAGAGTGGGGGGGTGGGGGGCCTGACAGATGCGACGATCCTGTTAGACAGAGTGAATATGCAGCAGGAGCTCCGTGGCCATGGACACACGGGCTGTCAGCACGGCTCACCGTCAGCCTCCAAACTAGCAATTAACTCTCCGGCCCCAGCGTCCCCAGCGCCCGGCCCGAAGTGGCCCAACTCACTGCACGGCCCCTGGGCAGAGTGACCGCCTCATACCACCCCCCCCCACCGCCCCCATCTCTCTCTTTCCTCCCTGGGTGTGTTACACACACACTCACACACACACACACACTCTTATACAGTATAGCCCGCCCTAACATACTCTACATCCCTTCTCTACTTCTCCTCTCTTTAGCCCCTTAACCCATGCCCTCTAAACCCTACTATGACACACACACATACACACACACACTACACTCACGCGCACAGTCAGTCACCCATTAACTAACTCTCTCAGTCACTCACTCACTCAAAGACACACTGCCCCGATCTTTGTCAAGCCTCTGACCTTTGCTTTGAAATGACAGAGTTCTTTTATCCTGCTCCTGCTGTTGTGGGCATGGTGAGTGTGTATGTGTATGAGTGTGTGTGTGTGTGTGTGTGTGTGTGTGTGTGTGTGTGTGTGTGTGTGTGTGTGTGTGTGTGTGTGTGTGTGTGAGTGTCAGAGCCAGTGGCATGATGTGGATGGATTCAGTGTGCTGGCTATGGTAGCTGTGTAAGCTTGTATCCTTAGTGTATTCCGTGCTGTAGTCACTCCATTTGTATCTAGCAGATTGTTCAGTGTACGTATGTCACCGTTCACATAAATAACATTTTGACCAAAAGCACTCAACAGGAAAAGAAAAGTGAACTGGTTAAAAGTTTCCGAAATATCACTAGCCTACACCTGCTCTGAGCATGTTACTTGATACTCAGATAATATATATATATCACTGAAAATGAGTGAATTATTTCACTCATTACATTCATTAAATATTTAATTAAATAATAACTTAATAAACAAATAATAAAAATAGATCAATTATAAAAATATATACACTCACAAGCACTCACAGGCAAAAACCCCACCAACTTCATAACAGACATTCAATAAGAGCCCCAGAGGTGGAACCATTAAGAGTTTATGACTTAAGAATATTGTGGTCACAGTTCACGAACAAAGACAAACACACTAATTTTAGATTTTATTTCAACCCTGCCCCTAACCCCTAACATTGCAGTAAAAAATATTGTGGCATGCTGTATTTTGCCACTTGTGTGAAATTTGTGCTCTTTAAATGTTTACAGTTACACTCCCCGCTAACTGTTCATCGTATTTGTTCTACTGAGCAAATTATTTTATGAGGTGATCACATTTCTGGCCATGACACCTCTTGGGCCATGCTGTTCATAACCCACAGATACAGCACGTTCAATGAGAATATTTGCTATCTTCACATGACGTCATTTGTATAGTTGATCCCCTGACCACCATGTCTGTCTGCTTTGTCACGAAGATCTGCGGGCTCATCACCCATCGGAGCAAAGGCTGCTGCTGACGTCAGATCGGGTCTGGACCGGATGTGGCGAAGGTCAGCCAGATCTGCTCCAGATTGGGGATGAATCTAGTGGCGGTGTCAGCGGCTGTGTAGGATGCTGTGAGGGTAGGCAGGAACTGGACAATGGGAAAGAGTGTGGAACGTAGCGATGCTGTAGCACTCCTCTTCCTCCTCCTCCTCCTCCTCCTTTTGCTCTTCCTACTGTGGCTTCTCCAGAGGCGGCCTCCCAGCCCCACAGGGCTGATTACACATTAGCATCACGTCTGCACCTGGAGCAAGATGACACGCAAGCTTCTGTTTGCCTGCAAAGTGCCTCTCAGTCTCTCTGTCCTGACCCCCATCCCCCTGCCCCTACCCCTGTCCTGCCCTCACCCCCCACCTCATATCAACTACCCCTGGCTACCCTCCCGCCCCCACCCACGACCAAACCCCCCCGCAAGGCCACTACAAGGTTTTTTTTTTTAATGAGAGGTTAGTACGCGTCCCTTTCACCTTCACAGTAGCCTAATTACTGAACCAGGGCCTGGAGACACACGCTTTTACCATTGCCTATCTGCCCCCCACTCAGAGACATATAGCCTGCCCTGACTCTCATTTACAACTGTGTGTCTGTGTGTGTGTGTGTGTGTGTGTGTGTGTATGTGTGCACGCACGTGTGTGTGTGTGTGTGTGTGTGTGTGCTCTCTGTGAGCCCAGGCCAGCAGTGCAGGCTGTTTTTGTATATATGTGTCTGGTAAAGTCCTGCACTTGAGCGTGAGCCTTTCGTGACATCACCCATTACCCCAGGTTTATATTCCCATGTTTATGTTCTGTCGTAGGAGAACAAAAGCTCAAATGAGGGCGAGGAGAACCACTTGAAAGGGCTGCCCTAAACAGATCATGATGTTTGTCCCGCTATTAAGCGTCTTTGCTCGTTAGACCAATAAATTGGAGGCATAACGGTCTAATTTACCCTTATTAAATGTGAAGGAAAGGCTCAGGTTCCGAGACAAGATACGCAGCCCGTTGTGCGCCAGCTGAGAGAACAAACAAGTCGTTTGTTCGTTCATCAACAAAGACGTGCGCCGTCGAATCGATTCGAGCTGCCAGGCAAGCTACCTTTGTGGTGGCTGGTTCGTTCCTGCTCGCACGGACGTCTCCGTTTGAAGTGTCAAACGGCGACAGTGGCCGGCGCGAAACTTCTGACAAGGAAAACTTTAATCACTCGCTGCCTCAGTCTGTAAACATGCCGCCATCAAAGCCTCGCGGGAGTGATGTCACTAACCATAACCGCTCGGGCTCAGGACGGCTTAAAGGGTGTTTCATTAGAGGCTGTGGCATGCCGGCCAGTAGCACGGAGGTTCGCCTGTAAAAACGCCTCTCCGAGCTCCTCCTACCGCCGCTGCCCCCCACCGCCGCCAGCTTCTACGAGAGAGGCCAAAGAAAATGGCTCTGACAGAGCGACGAAAAAGGCTTCAATGAAGACATCAGGCAGTTGTTTTTGTGGCTCAGTGTGCAGTGGATTTTTGGGTTGTGCAACTGCACTGCCATCTCAAAGTACTAAGAACATACCATCATTTTAATTTATTCTTAGGATACACAGTTACTCAGAGTGTTTGTCTGTTGTAACCATAATTACATGGTTTGCTAAAACAATAGAACAACTTGCAAAACCCTAAGGTTGTCTGTCCTGTGAAAATGTACAAGAGAACTTGCTATTTTGCAGAAGAAGGACGTTACACCAGAAACTGGTTGCTTTGGCAGTTTCGGTCTTGTGTAGATTACACCCAATACAGTCTGGTGGATAATGTGACCAAAATTTGGTGTTTGTTTACCACTGCAATGCTCTACTGAGTTTGTTGCATAATTTCAACAGGCTGAACGATACCCAAAGTACTGTAAATAGCATCTGGATCAGAGTTGCGTGTCTTGGAGCCAGAGGGTTGAACTGCATCCAGGAAGTCTCTCCTGTACCCTGTGAGGGGGGGTTAGGCCCAGACCTGTGATAGCTCAGAGTCTGAGAGGGCTTTGCTCCAAGGAGCAGATAAGATGCTGAGCTCAGCAATGGGAAATCCTCCATCACTGATATTCTCTCGGGCCTGGAGCATATAAAAATGAGAGCGAGAGAGAGAGAGAGAGAGAGAGAGAGAGAGAGCAGACTGCATTTCCACAAAGGAATTAAGGCCATTATTAAATCATGCTTTGAGCAATACCTCCTAATCTTTCCAAGGTTAGCAGGCCAATCATAAATAGAGAATTGGTTGTCCAACATAAGTAGAAATAACTTTAGAAACAAGCCTGTTTTGTCTGCATGGCTCAAAAATAGACTTCAGAGTAACATTAACTGCGTCTCCAAGTGCTCATCCATGAACCATAAAAGCATGGCTTACTATGTGTGATGCAATGCTTTGTCATTGAATCCAGGCCTGAGCTGTCTGAGAGGAGTGCGTGTATGTGTGTGTGTGTACAGTATTTGTGTGTGTGTGTGTGTGTGTGTGTGTGTGTGTGTGTGTGTGTGTGTTTATGCATGCTTGCGAGGACCGCTGGACTCTACAAGGTCTTCCGCCCCAATATAATATCTTGTCCCGTACGAGGTGCGATAAAAAGGTCAGCTTCTCACGGTCCCCTGTCACACACACACACACACACACACACACACACACACACAAGCACAAGCACACTCACACACTGTCCTGTCCTGTTCGAGGAGAAGGGTCGGTCGGGAGTCGCGGGCCGCCCGCCTGCCCAAGCGACAGGAGGGCCGAGCAGGGCGAGAAGAAACAACAGCCCAGGGAGCTAAAAGGGGAAAGAGAGGAAGTCCATTACAATAGAGGGAACCTTTGATCCATGGCAAGGGGAAGACTTCCCCTTGCGGGGGCCGCAGCGCAGCCGCTAATGTGAAAGTGACTCTGCCCAAGTGCGCCTCGTTTGTTGCCTCCGATATAATGGGCCTAAATTTAGCACACAATGGCAGGCAGACGGGCGACACTCGCGCCCAGGCCTCGCGCAGGAAGGGAGAGGGGAGGTAATTGTATGCGAGTGAGTGATTTGCCGAGGGGGAGCTGAGAGACCTGTCGGGAGCGCCGCCGTCGGCCGCCTCTCCGTGCCACTTCGCGGGGCGGTGGACGCGGGGCTGTGGGGCAGTTATAAGTTGGGTGGGGAAGGCCAATGGACTCCAGACCCGAGTCTGAGGCGTATGCGCTGGAGCCAAGGTCACGTTCGCAATAAAACAAGCAGTCATCAGAGGCAGTGTCAGAAATAATTACAATAATAACATGAGTCTTGTCTGAGGCATATATATATATATGCTAGGGCCAAGGTCATATTCATTATAAAACAAGCAATAATCAATGAATAATATCGGAAATAACTAAGCTTACTAAAGTTACTAAAACTTACTCAAATACAAGTCCTGAAAACAACAATGACAAGAACAAAAAAACAAAAAATGGGAAAAATTGGCAGTTAACTTTAAATGTTATATTCCCTAATTGGGTGAGCACCTTTGTAGGGAGTTCCCTCTAGACAGTGGGGTTGTTACAGAGAGCGAACTAGGCGCCCGGTAGTGCAGTTATATCGATACCGGGTGGTACAGGAGCCATTAGTGGGTCATGGGAAGCTACCACCGTGGCTCCAGAGCTCTGGTTTAGCTCAAGGCCGCGCGTCTGGACAGAGTTTTCAGCGCCAGTCCTGATTGGGTGCGAATTGAATTAACCTGCAGCACAAGGTGTCGATCTCTAACATGAGAAGTGGATGGAGGTGGGGGGGGGGGGGGGGTTGTGGAGGGAAAGGTGGGTGGGGGGTTAGGGGGTGCGAAAGGTCAAGCTCAGCAAGAATGCGGGTCATTAGAAGGACCAGTGACCCGACATGCTCACGACTCCCAGGTGGACGGCCTCTGAGGAAGTGAGAATGGTTTGTTTTTATTAGGGGCTGTTTCCATTGTGCGCTTCAAGTGCCTGTTGGGGTCGGCACAGACAGAACAAAAAGGCAGTGGCATATCGATGTAAACATAGCCCTCGAGTGAAATATGCTGGTGACAATAGACCCCTTTTTTGGCTTTAATGATCTCATTAGAGATGAATGCAAAGTTAGAGCTATAATTTCCTGGCGCAGTTATTCAACTCAAAACTATGCTGACTTTGATGTAAGGTACGTAAACTGCCATGAAGAGAGAGTGGCGCTGACCCTAATCGCTGTGAGTCCTCTTGGGAACCTCGTTGGACGGGAGGAGTGTGGAGGTCTCCTGCTTGTTTGCCGCATACATAGCGTGCTAGTGTGTGACCAGGGCACCACCTCTCTGGCGTGTCCCCAGGGGAAGCAGCGGTTCCGAGCACTGCTGGAAATACGGCGGTGACTCTGGAACTCCTCACGATCACGCAGCTGAGCCCTGTTCCTTTAAAGAAAAACTGACAATTACACAGCTCCGATGGAAAGAGGAATTGGTGTGCAAAGGTTTTACAAGGCCAAGCAGCTACCCCGCCTCCCTCAGTACCCCCCCCCCCCCCCCCACCCCGTCTCCTCCATCCTCCAGTGGCCTCCTCTCTGAAAAACGTTGCTGTTGCACATTAACTTTTTTTCAGATTGCAAGGGAATCTTTCCCAGGTGCTCAACTTGAGGTACTGCTGAAAAAGACTCTGATGGGAAAGAGTGTGATGAAGGTGGTGGTGGTAGGGGTCCTTTATTTATTTATTTATTTTTGCCCAGGCGCTGGAACAGACGACCGTGAGTGAGGGGATATGCTCACCCGCTAAAGCCCCCCTGTCGCCACAGCAGTAAAACCCATTACCCCCACTTGTCCCCTCCTCTCACTTTTAAGAGAGCACGAATAGCAGGGATTACAAGATCTAATTTCCACCGAGCACTGTTCCTAAAAGTGTCTCTACACACACACACACACACACAAACAGTCACTCCCTCTCTCTCTCACACACACACACAGCCAAGGAAACTCTCTTTCTCTCTCTCTCTCTCTCTCTCTCTCTCTCTCTCTCTCTCTCTCTCTTACACACACATACACACACACACATACACAGAGGCATAAACAAGCACACACAGACACACACACCCACACACGCACCAAAAAAGGGGGCTTGCAAGTAGCTTGTTTATGTTGGTCGACTGAGAGCTGTTAAATGTTAAAGTCCCGGTAACTGAAGCCAAAGGCTGGCTGTAAGTACAGTACCATGTGAGTTCCAGGCTTGGCTAGCTGCAAAGGGCCCCGGGGAAGACAAGCCCCTACTGAGGAAACTTTGCATGACCTCCCGTAATGAGAACAGCAAAGAAATTCTTCGGGGGGGGTGACTTGAGGAGGGGGGTGCAAACAGACAACAGTACTGTTCAAAGCTAGTAAAATATGTACACCAGTCAGCCCAAAGAGTGAGAGAAATCAAATGTGCAGGTCTCTCTGTCTTTTGCTCCCCCCCCCCGACCCCTCCCCGTCTCCATGTGATTTTACTCTTCGTCCAGCACACATGTTTAAAGCTGGGATATCTGGGGACTGTGTTTGTTAATTCACCCCTTTCTTTTGTTGGACCGCTTACACCGAAAAGCCAGGTCCCCCCAGTCCCGGCCCGTCTCTGTTCCTGAAATTAAAAAAGGACAAACCTCCCCCTTGAAGGATCACTTCTGTTACTGCTGTTTCAAGGCAGCCATTAATGAAACCAAACCTTTAGAAGGAACAGATTTGAGAACACCCCCCCCACCCCACACACACACACACACACACACACATCCTGCCTCCCACAGAACAGTCCCCTGCCTGTCTCACACAAGTCAATCAAGCCAACAATTCCAAATGGCATTCTCCATAGTTTTATGCCCTTCATATTATTTTATGGATAACGTAAGGCGGGATGACAGACGGTGTAATGAGATAATTAGTTCATAATTAGTGGGTGTGTGAAGGGTTGTAATGCCGCATAGCGAAGACTCAGGCGAAGCCGCGGCAATGAGCAGCAAAAGCCTCGTAGCTCTGATCTAATTGTTCTACCATAAAAACGTCCCTCACTACATTATTCAAACTATACGGGACAATGAGTGCATTCTTGAGCAGGCTGGTAATCGCCCCTCTCCAACACCACCTACACCCCCCTTCCCCCCACCCCCATCCCCCTGCTCCCCCCTTTGCATTTAAAACGTTTTAAAAGGTCACTCCGTCTAAAACAGGATGTAAAACGCAAAAGTTATAGAAATTTGATTTTGCCCGAGCCGCTCGACTTGAAGGGGGTTAGCCAGTAACGGAAACAGAGACGTTATATGACAAATGCAGTGTGCCCCGCGAGTCACAGCTGGTTCTGGGTATTTAATAAACATGTAAACAATCCAGTTGCCCTCATTAGGTGATTGAGAAAAAAAGCCATG
>NC_055969.1:15541828-15566828 GCF_018492685.1 Alosa sapidissima
GCTGGCTGAGCGGATGTGCCGGCGAGATTATCTCACTGGCTGTGGCAAGGGGCAGGTTCCGGCTGGGCAGCGCGTTTCATTTTGGGAGCCACTGCGCGGGTTGGCGGTGGGGGTGGGGGTGGGGGTGGGGGTGATGGGCTGATGGGGTGATGGGGTGAGGAAGCGGGGGAATATCCTGGCAACATCTTTAACTTATTCAGGCAGGATGATGTCATGATTAGAGGAGGAAACTGGGATCCCTCCAAAAGCTAAACACCCTGCGGCCTACACTGGCAGGCCTGGCTAAGAGCCGTGAGGCAGAGAGAGAGAGAGAGAGAGAGAGAGAGAGAGAGAGAGAGAGAGAGAGAGATGGTGAAAGAGGAAGTGAGGGAGAGGAAGAGAGAGAGAGAGAGAGATTTTTAAAGCTGCCTAGAGGCTGACCTGTGAATGGTGATCAAAGCCTAGCAACACTCATCTGAAGTTTAGAGGGGGGAAGGGTGGAGTGTGTGTCTGTCTGTGCCTGTGTGTGTGTTTGAGACGGTGTGTGCATGCAGAGTCTTGGCCCCGCTCTGATAAACATTCCATATTATTAAAGATATGTGGATGTGTGTATTAATCCCCCCCCTCCCCACACACACACACACACACACACACACACACTCACCCTTCCAATAACTGACCACTCCCTTGAGGCTTGCCAACCTCCATCCCTGTATATTCTTTTCAGATTTTAAGCTCCACTACACAAACACAAGCCTACTCTGACACCTAAACAAAAACACACTAGTGCATACAGATGCATACACACACACCCACACATACACACTCCTGCCTGAATTCACATACACCTGAGACAGACTGACATACTCACAGACACACATGCACACCTGACATGCACACACACCACATGCCTACCCAAACACTGCCTTGTCTGTATGAAAACGCAGCAGACTGCAGAGTGAGGCTCACCTCTTTCTCTTGCTGAGTTCCAGCACGCACAGGGTGATGAAGTGAAGGAGACACAGAGCAGATCTGGAGGAGCCCAGGAGCTAACCCAGCTCTCACAACACACAACACACACACACACACACACACACACACACACACATAGAACACATGCCCACGCACACACACACGACACATACAACACTCACACACACACTCACACACACACACACACACACACACACACACACACACACACACACACACACACGCACACTAAACACACAGACACTGAGACTGAGAGAGCTAAAGCCAGGGCTAACCACTGTTGAGCGGTACTGCTTCAAAACACATCCACTGCTCACATCCATCGATCTTCATAAAGCTATTTTACCACAAGGACTTTAGTCAGTGGTGTGAGAGAACATATAGACGTGATGTATAGTTCCTGTTTGGGGGTGGGGGACTAAGGATGGGAAGGAACTTCCATGACCTCTGCATGGAAGCTTCCATTTCTTCTTAGGCTGAATGGGCGTGTGTTCTGGCTCTCTGTTAAGTCACTTATCACCAGCGCTCAGCTGATAGTCCAGTGGAAGTAATCCAGAAACAGCACAAGGTTCTCAACTTCTCCCATGTGCTGGAGTTGTGTGCAGCACGGGACATTTAACTGTTAACTGTCCGCTACCATCATAGCCTATGCATAACAGCCAACCCCACCCCTTTTCATTTGGACTGGCACATTGTGGTTTCTCTTATTTGAATCCTCTAGTGCACTGTAGCAGACAAGTGACTGCAATGTTAGCAGATGCTGCAGCTCTGCACTCTTTGATAGTTCCTCCTTAGTTCCTGAATTCGGTTCCAGGTCCTCTGTTTTTCTCATTTACATGATGTGGCCTTTTGTCTGTGAGAACGCGTGCGAGCCGCTCATGAGGTCATCTCCCGAAAATAGCCCACAAGTCAATGGGAAGGCAATGAGGGGATACTTTTGCATGATATCCAGAACAATAAAGAGCTATCAGCTGCCAAGCATCATTGTTCTCCTCACTGCATTAGCGGCTTATAACAGTAAGTAGCTGTTAGGGATGTGAGCTTATTTTAGCTATTAAAGATGATGACGTAAGTGATACCTTTTAGTAAAGTTAAGCACACTGTTATTCTTGATGGTTATCGCAAAAATAGCTGCTTTGACAAAACAAAGAGTCCTGAGCTCTGAAACCTGCAATTAGGCATTAACTAATTCCACAAATAGCATGTGCACAGCACCTTCCACCTAAAGACTGTACTGGCTGCCCTCCTTCCTGGCTCATGCATGAACCATAATCTATGCTAATAAACTATTTAAACTATGGGCCCTAATTTAAATGGCTGGCAAAGTGCATAGTCTGTCAGCAAACAAAGTTCATGAACTTTGATATTGTGCATGAGCCATAGATATTGTGTGACATGACAGAGCATTGACCTGATTCACCAATGTTTGTGCTTAAGATCTTGCCCATGGTGTTAAATTAGCAAATTGATTTAGCCTGGTTACTAGTTTAACTTTAGTTAGACCTTGCACTTTGCCCATCATTCAAATTAGGGCCTGTTGAATGTAAGAATGTCAACCTCAGTATTATATGAGTGTATTTGTTGCTGTTCTAGTGTGATCATTCCTGGGACTATAGTAAATAAAAGTAGAGGAATCTGGAAGACCAGGAGTTGTTCTTTTAAATCTTACCGCATTTCAGCCAAGGTTGTGTGTGTGTGTGTGTTTCTAAGTGTGGATGAGAGTTTACTTGCTGGGAACAGATGATTTACCTACAGAGATTTAAAGTGTGAGATGTTTGCGTGTCTTACATATCTAAGCCAACAGATGAGTCAGCCAGTTTCCTTTATCTCATGGAGGAAAGAGCCCCATCCTGCATGCCAGAATGCAAGTTATCCTTTTTATTAACTTCATGTGTGAAAATGACAAGCTCAACAACCGCACACTTCAATACAGTCCTGACCTTAAAAGTTTTTCTTTTTCAGTTTTTACTGGAAATCATGAAATATTTGCAGATGTATTCTGAATAAGTATACACTATACACTGCAGGTAAAAGTTACATTACACAGACAAATATTAGACAGAATATAGACAGAATAACGTGATCAAACCTTAACGAAAACATCCTAATAATTCAATTGATGGTGCTCTTCTGTTACTTCCGTTTCTATGAGACGTTCTGGTCTGTTACCAAACACTAAGGTATCCTACCTACCGCTTCCCCATTGCACACTTGATTGTTATGGATATGCTTCACAACAGTAAATGCAACAGCAAATATGACAGGCCAAAATTAGTCCATTTAGTTTCTTCCTGTGTGTATATGAACAAGTCTTATCCTGCCTAGGATGACAGGGCAGTCAGGGAATCGCTTCTAAAAAGTTTTTTCTTCTTCTTCTTTCCAGAGTATCACATTTCCTCCTCCCACAAAGCCATAACTCATCCTGGCCTGTCACCTCCCTGGCGTGAAATATGTTCTCACCCCGAAAGTAAAACAAACAATACATAAGTCTCCATCATCGTCATTTCCAAGCAGACAGGACGTGGCCCGAGGGTGGAAGTATTAGCCCAATGGCGGCTCCTGATTGGTCCGTTCGCTCCTCCCTCCTTGCTCTTGCTCTCTCCTTGGGCAGCGTTGACTTTTCAATTAGAGGCTGACTTACACATGCAAAAAAAGGGCTTTAAATTTGACAACTCCCCGCTTGCACAGACACTTCTTCTTCTGCCCTTGACAGCCAGCTGAGTTGCGGGGTGGTGGGGGGGTTTACGATCGTTGATACTGAGCTGGGGCCTATGGAGCCCGACAGAGAAGGTGCGTGGAGGTTCCTCACAAGATTTATTAACGGCAAAAGCAAATATGCTTCTTAAACAAATACATTTCCACTTCAAAGAGCTTGCCCTGTCTAGTAATATAGCGAGGGGTGAAGACCCAGCTCCATAGTGTTCTCCTCCAATAGTAAAAAAAAAAAGGTACATCCATAATCTTTGAAACAGTTCCAGCGTTTCAATATGTTGAAATACCAGGGTAATTACTTTGTGTAGAGAGCAATGAAAGATTTACATGTTGAAGCAAAAGGGCGACGCACATTCTCAAACAGCACGTACAAGTTCACTCTTCACAGCAAGGTCTAACTCAGTCTTAGCCTTTACCTTCATCACGCTGCCACACGAGGGATGGCTTGACACGCAGCAGTCCATCAGCATTCAACACGGCAATCGGAGGCGACTTGATCCCCGGTCAGGAAACGATTGTGGGGCCACGTGCGCCCAGGAGCCTGAGTTTGTTTAGGCGAGACCTCTGGCTTCCTCTCCATGGAGGAGGAGGAGGAGGAGGAGGAGAAGAGGGAGGAGGAGGAGGATGGTGAGGGGAGGAAGAAAGGGCGGGATGGTGGGGGGAGGGAGGGTTGGAGGGAGGTTGGCCTTTCAGGATGAACCCCAGACCCCCTCATTCTAACTGACCTCTGAATGTGCTCAAGATGTGATGGATTTTTTGGCGTGGGCTCTGGAAGCCATTTCAGCAACCCCCTCAAACGATGATTGTGGAGTGAGGGGTGGGGGTGAGCCCAGAAGTGGACGACATGTCACTCAAGCCTGTGTGTGTTTGGAGTTAGCCGTCCCTGACGCCGTCCATGCCTTAAGTGTCAGGAATGATTAGAGGAGCCGCCATGGCCTCCTGAAGAAGAAGAGAAGAAGAAAAAAAAAAAGCAACAGAAAAGAAAAAAATGGGGGGAACTGAGGAAAAGAAAGTAAGAAGAAAGAAAAGGAAAGACAGACAGAAAGAAAAAGGACTCTGTCCATCCCAGAGCATGTGTGCCAAGGAGCCTCATGGGAAAGCAATCTGCAAAGTATGATCTCATCACCAGCAAATCTGTTCAAAAGTGACAGGAGGGCACCCGGGTTTCCTTTCTTTCCACCCATTTCTCTCCTCCAGCCTCTGTTTTTTTTCTGAGGCTTAAGAGAGTTCCTCTCTAAATTCTAATATGATGGCAGAAGGCCTGTGAGAAATATGGGGAGAGTGTACAGTTTTTCGCTGAAGCCTGTGCTGATTTAATGTTGATTCCGCCTAAAGTGTTGTGCCAACCGATGTTATGGAGAAGTAAAAAAAAAAAAAAAAAAAAAAAACGACATCCTTGACGGATGTATGGTCACCGCTAATGATTAAGAACAACCCAGAAGGAGAGGGAGAGAGTGAGAGGGGCGGAGGGAGACGAAAAGAAAATGCAAGGAAGGAAGGAAAAAGGGGATTGAGAAGCTTAGGAGAACACATTTTGTCAGAGATGATCAGAGAGGAGTGGAGGTTTTTTTTTTTTTGTCTGGGCGGAAAGAGAGAAAAGGAGGGACACGCTTGCCAAATGCAATCCGATTCTGAAGCCACTACTACAGTGGCGGCGGCCGGCCTGCCCGTCAGTTCTTCAAAAACATCCATATGTCCCTAATGCTCACCAATTATATCGATAATACCACAACTCTCTCCTGCTCCCTCTCTCTCTCTTTCTTTCTTTCTCTTTGACATCTTTTTGGAGAGGACTCAAGGAAATGAGGCATTTGTGGGCCACATTAGTTTGAGCCTGACCTCTAAGAACATGGAACTGACTTTGTTTTCCGTAATGAAAAGCTCCGGATGAGATGTGACTGATTTGGTACATTGGTTTTCCAAGTGGCCCCAGTGCAACCCAAAAAAAGAAAGCCGCCTATGTCAGCTTGGATTGGCTTGGCATGGGAGAGAGAAAGAGACCGAGAGAGAGAGAGAGAGAGAGAGAGAGAGAGAGAGAGAGAGAGAGAGGAAGGTGCCACTGGTTCGGAGAGAACGCCTGGACAGCGACACACGTGTTGATCAAACAGAGAAGAGCAGACTATAGATTTGAAGGATCAATGGAAACTGAATACTCGAGACAATAGCGGAGACTCCAGCTTAGGGCCCTGGGTCTCTCTTAAGTGGATTCTGATTAAGAGCGGTGTCTTCATCTTTGACTGAGAGTGTGTTAGGGCTTCAACAATGAATCAATGTAGTTGTCGACTATGAAATTAATCGTCAACTATTTCAGTAATCGCTAAATGGTTTGTGTAATTTCTTAAAATTATCTTCTCCTTACTCCTTACTTACTCCTCTATGAAGCGTGGTTCACATTGCACGCCCAAAATGGCTGCTCTGTGCTATGAAACACATTATTTTTAATGGCTTGTGCACGCAAGAACTGGTCTGCCACTGCGCCGATCAAAGCACGTGCCTTTGGGTATTCACTTTTGATAGATAGATAGATAGATAGATAGATAGATAGATAGATAGATAGATAGATAGTCTTTATTGTCATTACCACGTTTTGCAAAGGTACAACAAGATTGAAAGTGCTGTTAACTCATGAGGTATGCAAATATAAGAACAATAAATAGTAAAAACATATATTGTACTGGTTTTGAACAGGAATGGTTCTACACAGATTTCACTGGGTAAATACCATATACAGTACATAATTGTACTGGTAATAAAAAGCTGTACAGATTGCACTGGTAAAATATACTCCACAAAAGAAATTGCACAATTTGTTAAGGGCCAAGAACAGACTATTTCACATTTAAGGGCCATGACTGCCTTCGGATACAAACGGTCTGTCATGGTTTTCATTGTTCTGTATCTCCGGCCTGATGGCAAGAGCTGAAAGTCAAGTCAAGTCAGTTTTTATTTGTATAGCGCATCTAACATGCACAGAGTGCAACCCAAGGCGCTCCACATATAAGACATTGTCATTGACACATAACAAAAGACAATAGATGCCGGACGGAGCGGCGTAGTCACCAGCATACCCGTGACACCAAGACATACATTTAAAAAATAACAAACACAAAAGATGCTGAACGGAGCGACGTAGTCGCCAGCATACCAGTGACACCAAGACATACAAGACAGACAACAAACAAATTAATAACTAAAAATAAAAAATAAAATGAGCCCAATTTCCAACTGGCTGAAAATGTCCAAGGGCAATGATGACCTGCGTGAAACTGCGCACAGCTGTCTCCCCACAACCGATGCAACGCCGCAACGAAAGTGACAATGACAATGGCTCCTCCAATGAACGACACCTGGCTTTGCCACCCAAGGCAATCCAAACTTTTCTCATCAGTTGTTCCCCGTTGGTGGAATGCACTACCAGATGCCAATGCCATGCGCATTCCTACCAGAGCAGGGGTGTCCCTCTCTATCTTCAAAAAACTCCTGGAGACCCAGCTCTTCAGAGAGTACCTCCACACCTAGTACTACCAACAATTGAACTTGCTTAATCTAGCACTTACCACTTGACTATCCCGCTCTAGAACTGCCACTCGATTAGTACTTATTGCTGAATTAACATGTCCTTGTGGCATTGTATCTGGATTGTTTCCCTTTTTGTATGTCGCTTTGGATAATTAAATGTAAATGTTTACGTATTTGTAAACATGTGCTTGTGTGTGTGTGTCTTTGTCTGTTTTGTTTGCAGTGCGTATATGGGCCTGGTATGTGTGTCTCTGTCTGTTATGTACTGTATGTATAGGTGTGTATATTTGCCTGGCATGTGTGTGTGTGTGTGTGTCTGTTATGTATGTATAGGTGTTGGCATATGTGTGTGTCTGGAATGTGTGAGTCAGTGGTGGGGGAAGGGAAGGGTAAAGCTTGAGCGAGCGTCCGGGGTCACATGACGTGCGCTGAGGCCGAGGCTCTCCTCTCCTCTCCGTCTGGTCTCTTTTCCTCGAGGCTGTAAAGTGGGCGCCACGGCTCTTCCCAGACCCTCAGGAGCTGTCAGTCACGGCCATGAAATATTCAGCAGGCCCTTATCTCCCTCACCACGGGCGCTAGCTGCAATCAAGGCGCCAAACGGGTCCTACTACCTCTCCCTCACGCTCCCTCCCTCTCTCTCTCTCTCTCCCTCACTCTCCCTCCTCTCTCTCTCAATGCTTCTGTCATCACTCTATCCATGAGGGCCTCCCTCAGTGATTCTCTCAGCTTCCCTGCCTTGTGTGTGTTTGTTGTCGGCGTCTCTGCGTGTGTCAGGCTCTCCCTTACTCTCTGATCTTTGCACCCTCAGCCTCCACCTCTCTCTCCTCTCGGCCCATTTTTCTTCATAATCCAGATGTATTTGCTCATCTTTGCTCTCTGCCTGTCTTGCTCTTTCATCATCTCTCTCTCTCTCTCTCTCTTTCCTTCTTTCTTTCTATCTCTCTCTTTACTTGAGGGCATTGCTTCATGCTGATACACAACAAAACACACACATTACACAGATTACTACACACACACACACCCTCCCCAATCCAGGACAGCGGTGTCATCAGTGTTGTCAGGGGCAGTGTTGCACCTAAAACAAATGCCTTAGGGGAAGCAGTGTTCTGCACACGGTGGTAGTTCTTCTGTCGACACTCCAAAGGCCTTAAAACACACAATCTGTGAGATTGTAGTTGTATGGCATGAATATCCACAATGTGTGTGTGTTCATGGGAGAATGACAGAGAGTATGTGTTTGCCTTCAGGTGTCTGCGTGTGCTATTTATATATGTGCCTTCATGTGAGTGTGTGTGTGTGTGCGTGTATACATGTGTGCCTGTGTATGCATGTATGTATGCATGTATGTATCCATTTCTGTGTGTGTGTGTGTGTACATGAGTGTGTGAGTGAATGTGTGTACACAAGTGGGTGTGTGTATGTGACACAAAGTGCATGTAAATGTCAGAGCAGGTGCTAGGATGTCGTGCAGATGGATCGGGCAGTGATGCTCCTTGCGTCGAGGTATGCACTCAGGCCCTGTCAAACAGGGATTATCCAGGGCGTTTACTGTCAGAGGGAAACTATGTTACCTGCTGCCCGTTCCGCTACTGTGGTCTGCAATAACAAGCATATCATGAGAGCTTAGCAGAGGTGTCAGCGGAGACAAGCGCGTAGAAAGAAAGTGTGACTTGACGGCATCGGGGCTGTAATGGCCATCATCCACACGCCTCTGACCGGGCCTCGGTTTTGCACCAGCTAATCTGTCACACACACACACACACACACACACACACACACACACACACACACACACACACACACACACACACACACACAGACGATCCAATTCATTTTCATGTCTCGCTTCATGCCATGCTGGTGTCAGTGTAACCCGATCTAAAATTATGCGGGTTGGGATTTGACTTGTGATCCAACGGGATGGTGATGGTGGTAGTGATGGAGGTGGAGGTGGTGGGGCCCTCTGGATGGGAGTGCTGGAGAGTGTATCGATGGCGCCAGGAGATGGTAGGGGTTGGTCTCCGTGGCGACCACGGCGGGAGCATCAGTGTCAGCAGTGTTGGTCTGGGAGAAGGAGGAAGGAGGCGCTGGGTGGTCAGGGGGTGGTGCTCCGTGCTGCCTCCCAGGAAGCCAACAGATCGATGGGGCACTGGCAGGGACGGGAGAGGGAGGAGGTGGGGGAGGAGGAGATGGGGGTCCTCCAGGACGGATGGAGGCACTTCAGGAGGTCCAGGAGGAGTGGGATAAAAAGCGAGAGAGAGAGAGCATCAAATGTCAGTCACCCCTGCACTTCAGCTTTAGTGATGCTATGGAGCAGCCAAATCTGTCATCCACAAACACTCACCACAGACACCTCTTAGAAACAAATACACACATAGCATGTATGTACATGGACCAGAAAAAACAAACACACACACACAAATATGTTCACACAGATTCGTTTTTACATGCGAGCACGCACACACGCACACACAAACTGTGTTTTTGTGTTTATTGGTTTGTGCATGTGTGCTCATGTGAGTAGATTCAAATGGGTACATAAGGCCTCAGAAACAAATCTCCCCCTCCCACCCAAGAGACACACACACACTCACTCACTTACATACACACACACACACACACACACACACTCAAGCACATACACTCTCACCCATACACACACACACTCACATACATACACACTCTATTCCCAACATCCTCCCTCCCACCCTCCTCTCCACCTCCACACTCCCTGAGAACGTGGCGTCAACTCCATTACCTCGGGTGTTAGCGGTCGCTCCCAGGCCGGCTGCTTTTTAGGCGCTGTTGTGTGGCGTGGCACGGCCCGTTAGCGTGAACCGTAACCGTATCCCGTAGCGGCTGTTGGAGCCCCGGCGTGCGAGACGGCGGGTCTGGCCGGACGGAGCGTGGCATCGATTCTAATGGGCCCTTTTAGTGGCCGTAATGATGGGAATCTGTTCACGCCTCGGCTGTCACGCCTAATTAGACCCGCGGAAACAACCACTCCATTCACACTGGATCAGGTTACCTTTTCTCTCCTCTCTCTCTTTAGGACTCTCTTCTTCTCTCTCTTCTCTGGCCTGGCCAGAAATCAACAGTAAAGTGGCCCCTACCCCACCCACTCCCCCCCCCCCCCTCCCACCACACATATACATCGTCACTCCCCCCTCAACACTCCCTGCATTTGAACCCATTAGAACAGCTGCTTGTGACACGCAGAGCAAGTGTAAACGATCTTTTGTTGTTATTGTCGCGGTAATTGTCTTTAATTGCTTCCATCAAACACAAATCTCTGGGGAGATGCATACACACACACACACACACACGAAAGCGTATGTGTGTGTGTGTGTGTGTGTTTGTGTGTATGTGAATGTGAATGTGAATGTGTGTGTGTGTGTGTGTGTGTGTGTCTGTGACCTCTGTATGCTTATGCTAGATCATGCAGTGTCATACCTTTCTACCGTCGTTTTTGTTTTGGTCTATTGACACGGCTATGTAAAGGGCAGACCTGAGTCTCCTGTCCAGGCTCAGCAATGGTCGCAAATCTCACTGAGGTGATTCCTCTCCCAGATAAACGCCTCATACCGACCCCTTTGCTCTCGCGGCGATGTTTATGTACACATGCTTTTAGCCGAGCACTTAACTCCCAGGGTGAGATCTGTGAGGAGATAATTTTTGGGCGAGTGAGGACGGTGACTCCTCGTGACTCAACTGTTTCCCTTTTGTCTCGGCCTTGGCTGCTGTGTACGTGTGTGGGTGTGTGTGTGTGTTTGAGTGTGTACGTTTGTGTATGTCCACACACACCATTGTGCATTTTGAGTATACTGTATAATACTGTATCTCTGTGTGTGTACAGGTATGTGTGTCCATGTAGCCATGTTGTCATTACCTGAGCATGACGGTGTGTGTTAAAATGTGTCACGAGGTGCATACCCTGATGGATCAGATAACTGTGTTGTGATTGAGTGTCAGTCGATATTTATCATCTTTGCGCCAATATATCACTTTCGCAATCTCACTCTGTCATCTCAATCTATTACACTTGGAATGGAAAATGCCACGAAATTGCTCTTTAATGACAGTCAGTTTATTGGTTATGTACCAAATAAATGAGTATTGAAATGATGCTGAAATGCAGGCTCCAAGTAAAATTTCACATTGAGAGGTGTGGGAAAATTTGGAAAAAAATAAATATTATTATCATATTTCACAAATTCGTGTTTTACACTGATTTGACGTTAAGACTGATTTACTGACGTGACATACCGTTGTTGTTCAACATTCTTCCCCTGAGGATTTTTGTGACACAATATATTTCATAAAATGATATTCAGGATTAGAAAAATGTATATGTGATCTTATTATCTTATTACGCGTACCATGCGTGCGTGTATGTGTACAGTATGTGTGTGTGTGTGCACACGCAATGGACATCAGTTAGTTCTGCAATCGCCAAGAAAGGTGCTCAGGCCACTAGATTGAAACCATGTGATTGGTCCAAAATCCTTGAGTGACAGCCCTGTGCTCGGGGATATGACCGCATGTTCAACCCGCGTTCGCAAGCCACGCCAGAGGGGGTGAGGGGGTGTTGTTGGGTAAGGGTGGGGGTGGAGGGGGGTGTAGACTCTGCATTTTAGAGGAATGTCTCCCAAGTGACAGATACAAATGTACCAAACGCCCACGGCTATCATTAAACTTTGCAGCCACCAAACAAAGAGCATGATTATGAGAGGGATGGAGAGTTAGATAAATACTCATGAAGTTGAGTTAGGGTGGGGTGGGTTAGGGGTGTGGAGGGTGAGCAGCAGGGACGTGACCCTGAACGGCGGAGCGCCTCGAAGTTCACTCGCAACCTTAAGGGCCTTCGACGGACGTGCTGATCAATCGCGAAACTGTTGGTCTGCCCCTGGAGTGTATCCAACAGATGTTCCTGATTGCTCAGTTGTCTTGTGCTTCGCCCCCTCTTTCTCTCTTTCTCTCCATCTCTGTTTCTCTCCTCTCTCTCTCTCGCTCATTTCATCTTCGTCCCGTTTCTTTCCCTTGGGTTTGAACTGCCTCATCAGAGGGCAAACTTGGTGTACTCACCCTGCACAGAGCTCTCTGACACAGAGAGTGTAACTGTGGTTTTGTGTTTCCAGTTTACATTTGCCTTTCAATGACCTCTGAACTGATGACAGGGTGCGCTAGACTTCAGGAAATGTGAATCACACACGATGGAGCCCATACCTTTAATGGCTTGTTGTCTGAGATGATTCATGTGTCAAGTGTAAGAAACACCTGACTGTCTCCTAATCCAGATTTACAGCCTGATATTCCACTGGATTGCTATGACAGTACATTCAACATATGGGTAGAATCCATTTTGTACAAATGTGTATGTTCTATGACTATGAAAGAAATTGTATTGTTAAGAATTTATTTTAAACAGGAAACTTCCTACAACTGACATGTCCACAATAAGCCTATTTACAATTTTTGCTGTTACATAATATAATCAATAATCACTTTCATTTCTTGGCTATATAAAATACGCAATATTATCAAATCATTAATTTGTTAATTAATTAATTGATAGATAAATTGACGATTAATTCTAAATCCATCATTTATATGAAGGTCAATGGGCCTAAACATATTATTACACATTTTGACTGCTTGTGAACCACAATTGTGGTCAAATTCTTTGTGCCTTTCAATATTTACCTCAGTAAAGCGCCTTGTGAGTTGATGAAGATGCACTACAATAAACAAACTTATGCATGAAATCACATTCACACAAACTTGACTGTGAAATGTGGACTGAATAAGGGGTTCTCTGTAAAAACCATACAGACTGACCTGAGGCTGGGACCCAGGCAGCTGTGACTAACCTTGTTGCCCTCAGAGACAAGCAGCACTTGTTTGGGGTGAACACGCTGGATCCCATGCTGACTGGGTGGAAAACACAAGCTCTGACGGCCAGCTGATTCATAGGGCTGAAGGATACAGAAGTTCACTTACACAAAAAAGCTGCTCTGCTCGTCAGCCTGTCTTGTATCTCAGTGTTGAGTGCTGCATTTTGTAAGCTTTTTAAAAATGTTTTAGTCTTTAGTCCTGTGTCCTTCTCAACCTGAGTTGTAAGTAACCTAATGCTTTTGCTAACTTAAACTCTTAGTCAATGAAAATCATAAGTAATATGGTCTAGTATTTGGCAATGGTCTAAATTAACTTGTAATCTAACTTAAAACCTCAGATGTGCCATAACACCTACCACACTATTACGACAGATAAAAGTTCTTTATCAAGCAGTGGTGGCTAGCCTACATGGTTAACTTTAAGTTAGATAGCTAACTTTTAGCTATTTAGCGTCCAGGTTGAGGTTGCTGGTTCGAGCCTGTCTCCAGACCCTATCAAAGTGTACTGTAGGCTACTTTTTGTGAAAGGTTAGCTAGCTAAACTGGCTGCACTTTTGAAAGCCATTTAATGTTAACAATGTCTCATTGGTGAGAGATGCTAGCCTTGCATCTAATGTTAGCCTATGTATAAAACCCTAAATTACCTATGCCCCCCATCAGTTTCTTCACAATAGTTCACTGTTTCTATAGTAATTTTCCATAAAAACTGAAACTTAAACTACAGAAACGGTAACACAACGTTCTACATTTCTTTAGTTGTAGCTATAGGCATTGTTTCCATGTTTTCAGACAAATATAACACCATATGAGCCTGTCAGTGGTGCAGTCTAGCAGTTTACATTGACTAACATGCTAGCCCCATAAAAACATTTTTCAAAAAAGTGACATGGAATATCACAGAGTTTGCCTCACATGTAGTGCTGTGTTTTGTAGTGCTGTGTTTGTAGTGCTGTGTTTCTGTTTTGTATTGTGTCATTATAATGTGTCATATAATAATTACCTGTTCAACAGAAATACTGCAACCACGGTGTGACATTTCAGGCCCTGTGTCGAGGTTGTGTTTGGTGTCTGTGGAGGCCTTTTGGTACTCAGTCTTTGTTGTTCTGTTTTTTCCCTCTTGCTTGGTTTGGCAGCACAAGCTGTTGTATGTATAGATGGAAGTGACATTTTTGTTGTGTTGCTGTGAGTGTTTTGTTGTGTTGTATGGGGGTAGAGGACTGAGCCTGCACTGTAGTGTTGGTGTGTGTGTGTGTGTGTATGTGTTCTGATAACATCTCACACAGTACTCCTCTCACATGTTCCCAGCAGCATTGCTCATGTGCAAGCCCAGAACATGTGCTGTAGCCTACACAGCCCTCACTCTGAGCAGTGATATGGGTTCATGAGAAGAAGCATAGGGGGAGAAGAGAAGGGGAGTGAAGAGGAAGTAAGAGGTTGTTCAAGGGCAGACCTAGTGATTATGCTCTAAATTGGTAGTTTCCAGGGAGCTCTTATAAGAGAAAACTAAAATCAGTGAATGTCAGTGCTTTAGGGTGGTATTTTGCTGTATTCTGAAAATTGTGGTTTACAGTGCTTAAAGTGGAAGGAAGGAAGATGCTTGCATAGACAATAAAAAGCTGCAGATGAAAATTACTTAGCGGTTCACCTTTAAGGTCGGAGTACATCTTTAACTGTTGTCTGAGGCATCTTTAAGGTCTGAGTAGTCCTTTAACTTTCTTCCCTTGTCATTTATCCTTCGAAAGTTTTCCCTTTTCAACTCAGTTCAACTCAACTCAGGGATATTATGTACATTCAAAATTGTGTGCTGTTGAAACGGTAAAAATGGGTTAAGAAACAGGTGAATCTTTGTTATGGATATCGGTGCTTTTGTTGGGAATTGAACAACTGATTAATTCTCTTACTGCAGTTTCACACAAAATGATGGACACGGATAAGCTGCAAATGGAGGGCATTGGGAACAATTTGCAAAAGACCTCAGTTTGAATGCCTGCACCTGATTCCAGGCTTCTACAGAAGTCCTGCCACTGCACTTCAGGCGCCCATAACGTAGTAAGGCGGCAGCAGCAATCTCTAAACAAATTGACAATAACAATAATTTGTTGTGTTGCCATCTCCAATAACCCCCCCAAAAAAACCCTGATTCGAACCATGATAGGGCACTCCTCTGCCAACTCCCCCTCCGGGTGTCCAAACAAACTGTCTGAATGGCTTGCTTTGAAACTCAAGAAGCACCACAAAGACATCTTTTGCTGTTGCCCTCTCTCATGAGAATGTCTTATAAGAAACACATTTGGCGCTGCCGAAACAGGAGAACAGAGGGCCACTCTCAATGGTGGCCTGTTCCGCACGCATGGATAAAACACGCTCTTAATTAGCACGCGAGGATTGGCAAACCACCGGTCCATCTATCAAAGGTCTCCTATTACCTGAGGCAAGGCCCTGACTGTCAGACAAACAGACAGAAAGAGAGAGAGAGAGAGAGAGAGAGAGAGAGAGAGGGAGGAAGAAAGACAGAGTGAGATAGTGATCACTGTTGTGCTGCCAAGCAGCAGGGTTGTTCTCCATGTAGGGCAAGCAATGTGCCGACTGCTCTATCAAACAAACAGGTTAGAAGTTTGTCTACCAGAGGCCACTGCTGAATCATGACATGGGAACCAAAGGCAGATGAGTCCCGCTCTTGAGGAGGGTTCCACTCAAGTCCTCTTCCTTCACCTGTATGCTTGGTCTTGGGGCATCAGGCCTCAATAAAGCACCTTGAAACAACAGTATATCTATTTAAACAATTAACTAAATAAACAAAGAATGACACATAAGCTGTCAGTTGTCCATAATGAGCTACTAATATACCGTGTCAGATGTCTCACAAACAGAAGCTAACTATGTTTTTTTAATAGCAATATAGTGATGTCTCAGGGATTCAGTTACCTTTTATGATGAGGAACAGAAGTTAGTATGTAATATGAAATTTAACACAGTAAAATATTATTTAAACAGGCCTAATGGTGGCTTTGGAGTCTCGTTTTTGGTCAAAATCTGACATATAGTACAGGGAAACTGTTGGTATGTCATACCTAAGGTTCACATATATATGATTTATATTTCCCCTCCAAATATATTTATAATTTTACTGTAGTTGGCAGAGCTCTAACCTAGTAAGTGCCAAAGTAAGAGGTTCTGGTTACATGAAAGCCCACGTATTGTAAGTACAGTGTGCACATTCATGGACTGTACATTTCTTTGTATGAAAAAAAGGTATTAAATGACCAGATGTCTGTCAAATGTTGAATTGCCCAAATGTCATATAATATAAATGTCAATATTTTTAGAGTGCCCCACACAATTGACCTGGAGAGGCCAACCATGCTTCCAAAAACCAGAAACATTAACAGAACAGGCCAGAGGTCTGATCCTGAACTGGGAGTGTTTTCCTGACGCCAGTAGCTTTCCAGAGCTCCTGTTTTCTGTCACCTCGCCTCACACAGCTCCCGCCACCCCGTTTCAGAAACCTGTTTTGACGTCCGTCTCGGCCCGGCCAGGTGAGTCACTGGGTTGAACGTCGGTGTGTCAAGTAAGTGCCGACGGTCTGGCAGCCTCTACCCATCACTGTCAGGCGACGCTGCTTTCCAGCATGCGCCGCGACACACACCATGATTTATGGGTACAACTGCCACAATGCCGGGGCTTCTCTCTCTCTCTCTCTCTCTCTCTCTCTCTCTCTTCCCAGGCTTCAGGTCCCCACAATTACATAACTCTCCCTCACATGATATATTGCCAGTCAATCTAAGTCCTACTCAGTGGTACTGTGCTGTACTATATTCTTCCATTGGGGATCTCCAGTCTCATAAAATCAACAGAACCATCTCTCTCTCTCTCTCTCTCTCCCTCTCATTAGTTGGCTGGTCGGCATAGAAGTGTGACATGTCGAGAGCCTTGCCCCCCCAGGCGACATTTTGCGAATTACTGTGTCTAAGGGCTTACCTCACCCCTCTGCCCCCCCCCCCCCTCCCCTTGCTCCTGCCGTCGAGGTCATCTGATCAGTGACCCCTGTTGTTCTCTCACTGCCTCCGACAGCAAATATGTGTATTGAGGTTCACAGAGGTCAAGCCGGTCCAGACAGCAGGCTACTGGTGACAGATAAGGAGGAGCAGGCGGACAGGCACAGACAGAGACAACACTTGATGGAACGCCACCCACGCCGATGATCAAACACACACACACACACACACAGACACAGTACACTGCATGAAGGAGAGTATGTGTGTGTGTGTGTATGTGTGTTTGTTTGTGTATGTTTATGTGCGTGTGCATGTTGGACCGGGTTAGCTGAAAGGCCACTTTGCACAAAACAAAACAGAGGCACAATATTCCATCGCATGGGTTGAGGAGAAGAAAGAAAAGAAAACGGAGACAAAATACGAAACAGAAAGAAAGAATGAAAACAAGAACGAGGAAAGAAAGGCATGCAGGCCTGTCCGCTTTCATCCTGTCTGACCTCGGAGCGATGGCATTTGCTGTGGTTGCGGTCGATGCTCACCCTAGCCAGCTCAGGTTTTCAGCCAGCCATCCTCCTGAAAGGCCAGCCAGCCCGCCATCCTGAAAGGTCCTCATAATCTTTTCTTTGTGTGTGTATGCGTGCGTTCTAATCGTTATTCGGCCGTATGATATACTGTGTCTCTAGTTCTTGGCACACTTTAGCAGTGTTGAGCGGCTGATGGCCTCAGTTAAACTTGCGGGGGCTCCTCACATGATCGCCCAATCTCAATGGAGGTCATTGTTGGGGTTAGCTTGGGAAATTGGTATTGTGATAGGACACTCGTCTTGTATGAAAAAGAGGAGTTTTTTATGTAAAAGACACATGGTAGTCTGACAAACAAACAAAAGAGTGGAGGAAATTCCCGAAAAAGCATCCACTCAATGGATTTATTTTTCTCAGGGCCAAATGATCTCTACTTCACCTCCAGCTTGATGAATTTATATTTTTTGCCAAACAGACAGACTTGAACTTCTGGCTAGAAACATTGAGGCAGAGTAGAGAATCATTCTTTAACTAGGTTTATAACACAGTGGTACTGTAATTCTTATCGTAAAATATTAAAGTGCATCAATCTCATCTGAAGCATAAATGCAACATTTGATTTGATCCAAATAAAATAAAGATTAGGCAGTCTACTATCTTGCATGATAGAGCTCAACTGTACACAAATATACTGCATACTGAAAAACTGCTTTGTTATTTCTAATTCTCCCACTAGCTTGTTAGAGGCCCTCAAAGCTTTTCCCAAATAACTGTGGTATCCATATTTACGTCTGGATCAGAGCGGTAGGCTGTGTGGTCACATTCAGCTGAGCCACATTTGTAAACACATGAACAATATGGGTCCATGACATCATTTCTCTGTGAAAGTGGAAAAAAAGGCCCCACCATCACCTGTTACTGGTGCCGGCACCCAGTGCCAATTGTAACACACTCCCAACAAAGCAAGGAGGTCCTCTGACGTAGGCCAGCTTCTCTTTTTTCATAATTACTTAAGTGGGCTTTTGTTTTGCACAGGTGGATATTTTTGATCAGATAGTTTGTTTCCCAGTGGCAGGCCAAGCTATTCTCGCCATCCTTTTCCTTATGCTGTGGTTTCATCTACATGGCGATAAAAACAGGAAAGATAACAAGACGACAGAGACAGCATAATTTAACTGTTACAGGTGAAAACTGTTCGAATAGTAAATTAATGTCATAAAGTCATATCACCATTGTGCTATTGTCCACAGCTGTCCAGTGATATTGACGTCGGTTTGAAGACAACTTATACAGTTTATACACCTTCTTAAGTTGCAGTGCGTAGTCTGATTATTATTTGTCATTAGAAAAGATGATTTACCTGTTATGACATGCTTCATCCACATTGTGCATTATCATTAAGGTGAGATAAAGCGAAGAATGTTAATGACCAAAGGGGTCATAAATTTCAGAGATATCCATCAAAACCTAAAAATATTATTCAAGCCCAACCTGCCTTTAAACAGAGCTAAGTAGTCCAAATAGCCTCCTCAGTATTTCTTTTTGTAGCAATAAACTTCATTTTAGGCATTCCTCAATGGTGCCTAACAGAATTTGGTTTAACATGCACAACAGGACTATCTTTCATCACCAGGTAAAGCCTGAAGTCTAGACATTCTATTGACAATTCCAGCAAGTGTGAAAGGACCTCAAGTCCTTTGACAGACACACAACACCACAAGAGTTTACTTTTAGAGTATAAAAAAACACACGTTTAAATGTATTAGCATTCAATTCAAAAGCTTTTGGTTTAGCCTGCTGCTTAGATTTCTGCCAAATATTGTCGGAACAATAAACAAGGAGTGAATTGATCAAACACCAAGCGTCAGAGAGAACGAGAAAGAGGGAGCTTTTTTTCTGCAGCAGTCCATTTCATTAGTTTCTCTGTTTGCAGGGCAAGACTGCAAGGGAATCGTATTGAAGCAATCAGAGAAGTCAGTCCGCAGTAAATTCTTTAATTGATTTTGATTCCAGGACCACTGTGAGTATGGTATTAAATGGAGTCGGCTTTTTCTAGCGCTAGCTGTTAACCTCTCAACATGTGAGTCATTTTACAAGGAGGAGGAAAATATTTGCTTTCCCGAAAGTAACTTTGGTGTGGAGCAGAGGATAAGAAATAAGAGCTCTGAACAACCAAGACAACGTACGGACTACAAAAACATGTACTGTAGACACCTAAAGCACTTCACAGTGAAGGGGGAACCTCACTTACAGTACCACCACCACACCACCACACTTTACTACCTGAAGGAACTGTAACATGTTCTCTCTCTCACGCTATGACTCTTTGTCAGTTTTTCTGAAACTATACTATTCTGTATACACCATTCCATTACACTATCTTCTAAAATCATCAGCATCAGTAGAGTTACTACTAACTAATCCAGCACAGAGAGCCCCCTAGGTGCCAGTTCTAGATGCCCACTTGCCAGCTTTGCCACCGCACTCCCCACCTCCACACCCCCTGCCCCCCCATCTCAAAAACCCCTTAGCCCCTCCAGAGCCGTAGCCGGTCTCCTTTTTCGTCACGGTTGGTGCCACAAATGGGCGGCACGGCCGTTAAACAGTGTAGCTGTCACAGCAGCTTAGCCGGCAGCCACCAGAAGTGGCCCACAGGGATGTGTCCTTTCTGGGCCACTGGAGCCAAATCAAGGCAGCCGCTGCCGTCTTGGGGCCCATGCGCCAATGATTTGGGCCTTGCCGGATGGCCAACTGGCAGGCTGGTGTTAATAAACAAAAAAACGATGTGTTCTTCGACAGGTTTTTATTTTGTGATTACTTTTTGTTACCCTTGTCCCCTTTGTTGTGCTGGGGGACGGTATAAATTGGCTGTTTGTGCTTGTAGTACCTTGGTGGTCGATGGAGAAGAGAGACATGTCATGTGTTTGTGTGTGTGTGTTTGGGTTTGAAATCTTGTTTGTGCTTGTGGTGTGTGTCTTGGTTCAGGGTGACTGTGCATGCTGTGACCTTGTTGCAGTTCTTCAATATAGTTATCTTTTGCTGTATCTGTAGGGTTCTTATCTTCAAATGCCTTGGTGAAATAAGTAACCACTTATAGAAATAGTACACATTTCATATGTAAGAGGTGACTTTCAACAATTTCTTAGAGCTGACTTGAGTCAGATTAGCACATATTATACCACCTAATGACTGTAGTCATAAAGGTGCCTACTGGGGACAGAGTACAGTTAGGATTTGATCTTGGATTTGAATTTGTTAATCCAACCATGGAACACACAATGGATCACAACATGTATCGGTTAGGATCTAAGTACCCAAAGCCCCTTCGGCATTTATGTTATTCGGCAAGTTTTTGTAAATCAGAGTTCTGTATGTGTAGTGCTAACTTTGAATGAGATGTGGCCTATTTTACAGTTCTTCTGAGGAAAAGGTCAGGTAGGCTGCACAAATCTTTTGTGGCTCAGGATATTTTTATGATGAACAAGCGACAGTAAAGAAAACATTTATTTGTTCCTACTTTATAGAAAAAGTAAGAGCTTCAAGGAAATGTGGCAATTAATTTGTTCCTTGAAAGCATCCACAATATGCTTTTAAATTTCCTCTGATGTTATAACAACCCATTCTCCCCAAGCTCTACTTTGCGGGGGAAAAAATAAACACCCAACACTCAAACGTTGATTATGGAACACTGGATTTGCTGCGTGCGTCGGGAGATTTAACCGGAAAAGAAATGAGAGTGCTTAGTAACAGAAGAGGTTACCACAGCGACCGGCGGTTGCCAGCAGTTTCCCATCTATCTCTCCATCCTCTTCTCTTCCCCTCGTGTCATTCTAGAGGGAACAGGTGCATCAGTGCACAATGCAGATCAGTGTTAATGGCGGATTACGGACGCATTCTGGGGGATTGCACGAGTTGCGAATTTACACTAGCTTCTCACCATCTGACACAAAACACACACACACACCACACGCACACGTGTACAGAGGCTGGAATTATTATTATCTGTGCAATCTCACCATAATCCCCCACCGGATGGGCGATAACAGACCGGGAGTGTGGCAGAGGATCTGGGTGGTGTCTCATGTTCAGAGGCCAGGCGTTGACACCTCATCTGGAGCAAAGTGGCCCTTGTGGGATCCAGCTCTTGAAATGGAGGGGCTTTTTGTGAGACGGTTGTCGAGTTGAGGGCTGCATGGCTAGGGTTGTATAACTGGCCGTGATACTGGCTGTAACACCAAACATGCACAACAGAAAGGCTACAACCTGGTCTGCAACTAAAGGGCTCCGTCCGCGTAAAAAAAATAGTTTCAGAAGACTGATCTCATTTTTTCAGTGTACCAGACGCTCCGCGAATGGAACACTTCAGTTGCGCGCCTTGTGTAGCCTGCCTGTAAGACTGCAAGAGACAACTGGCCCCGAAATAGATATTTAACCAGGCAGAAAAAAAGACATATGCACTTCATTAATGAAAAGGAACGAGTGAAGGAATAAGTCTGTGAAAAGGTATTGGAACAAAGCAAAAACAAAAACACGAGCTGTCTACGCAAGGTCCAAATTACCGTGCAAACATAATTAATGTGAAGTATGCCATCCAAACTGACCCCAGCCAGTCGGAAGCCTCAATTGATTGAGCGGTTTGCTTCGCGAGACGACACCCTGGCCCCTGTGCTTCGCAGTGTCTCTGCGTGAGTGTTTCCAGTCGCCAGGGTCAATATCAACATATTAGTGAGCTCTGAGCGAGCTGCAGACAGTTGCAATGAGACAGGATCAGCAAGTCAGCAGCAATACCCACCTCCCTCTCAAATACACACAGACACACACACACACACACACACACACACAAACTTACACATACACAATGATATACACACGCACACATGTATGCATAACATACACACACACTCATACTCACACAACAAGACACACACACGCAAAAACACACACACACATGCAAGGCCAACCTCCACCCACCCCCCCCCCCCCCCTTCCCTCTTCCCCTGGCTTAATCTAATCAAGTGCGATGGCTAGCTCGATTAATAAAGCCAGCTATTGACTTCTAATTGGCGCCGCTCTGCTCTGCTAATTTCCTGGGACGAAATTACACTAATGCAGTTTGCTTGATGGAGTACTTATAGCCGGCTCCCGAGAGAGACAGGCTTTTGAGAACAGATAGATGGGGAAGGTTGGAGGGAGGGAGGGGGGGGGTGAAGAGGAGGAGGAGGAAGAGACAGGAGGATGCAAAAAAGGGAAAGGAGGGATGGTGTGGGGGGGAGGGGGCTTAAAAACAAATAAGGAGCAGGAGGATGCTCAACTTTGATAAAGATCTTGGGGGCTGTTGTTTCATCACAGACCATTTTCTAATCAGTTCCCCTGCTGGCCTTGGAAATGTCATCCCGTAGTATTCGCTTACCACCGCCACCACTCCGGCTCGCTCGGGGGACGGACTAGTAGCAAGCCCCGCGGCAGGACTTTCACTTGAGAGCTGTAACACTAGCCACCTGTCTACACACTAATGAATTCCCCCCCCCCACCACCAAAGCCACCCCCACCAAAGCCACTCACCTCTGCAGCCACTGCCGCCTACACCGATATTTCACCGATATGTATAGTGGACGGCGCCGGGCCGAGACTGCGCCAGATCTAGGCCAGATTGGATCCACGCGGTTGCCGACCGCTTCTCAGATGTGCTCATTATCTCTGTGAGATGCAGACACACAGTGGACAAATGCCTGGCTTCAAAGAGAAGCACCTCGAAGTGAAATGTAATTGTTCACTTCAAACGCACCTGATAAAAGATTTATTGGGGGAGACGAAACACAGACTGGGCTGTTTCATTCAGCTTTTGAATTCCTCATGGTCCAAAAGAGATATCTTTACCATTCTAAGAGGGGGTATTTTTGTGATCATTTTGTGGAGTTTATCCGTAAAAGAAATATTCACATGTCTACTTGTTAAACACAAAGGTCCTCATAATAACAAGATATCACCCATACAAAATTAGCTGAAAGTGCAGTAATGTAAGATAACTCACAGAATGATTAGAAGCCAAATCTTTCTTCATCTTTACATCAATGTAGTGGAGGAAGTGACACATTTTGGACTCTATACAGTTGAAGCAATTCAGCTTCAGGCGATACAGAAGTACGTGTTGCTGCAACTGCTGAGATATGCTGCTACAGCTAGTCTTTGGAGTAGAAGACATGGATGGAAAAAAAACACACAAGAAAAATGTAATCTCTGCCAAACCACTGAAACAGTCCGTCTCATTCCGGATTCCTCCTCTCCTCTCTGACCCCACGGTGACAATATTTCACAGCGGTGGTGGGAGATTATTTCACAAACTTTGCAATTTTTCTTGCATCTTAATCCCTGGCGTGTAGTCTTAGCAGCATCAAGCTGTTTCTTGGGTCTGTCCGCAATCCTGGCCAAACACATGCTTAATCCCCGCCTGACACTGATCCCTGGGTCGCCAAACACCTGTTTCCCACATGAGAAGATGCCCGTTCGGCGCGCACACACACACACACACACACACACACACACACACACACACACACACACACACACACACACACACACAAACACACACACATACACACAAACACATACACATACACACATACAGCAGAGGAGACACACCAGGGGAAAATACACACAAAAAACACTTTTGCTTTATCGCCCTTACACCATTCTGAAATCACACATTGCTCTCAAACCCCATATACAGCATTTATTGTTGCACTGTACCCGTGGCGATAGCCACTGCCACTCGGGTGGTGTGTGTTCCTGAGCCTGCCAGCCCAGCTGCTCCCTCAGTCCTGAATCCCCCATACAACAAATTAACGCAACATTTTTGTATCAATAGTATACATATCTCGGTTGAAGGAACCTCATACCATCTGGGTGCATGGGAAGTGGTCCGAGTGGTCAGAAGGACATGCAGGAAGTGAGAGGGAGGAGATGGTGGAGATGGCGATGGCAGGGATGGAAAGAACAAAGAGGAGGAAGAGGAAAGGAGACAAGATGATGTCCTCCATGAGAAGCTTACATGTGCTAGAAAAGGTGTAATTCACTTTTAAATGGGTGCATGGGTGTTACGCCCCTCATTCCACCCCCCATGTGTCTTGTCAGTAAGCAGCGACGCTAGTTTGTGATGTACACTTATTGGGCGGGAAGTATATGGGTGGAAATAACTGAGGAGATAGGATAGGAGAATTAGGAGGAGATAGGATAGGAGAATTAAATAAATAGATTAGATAGATAGATGGTTATCGAGTCAAGTGGGGTTGGGGTATTAATTGCTTTTTGAAGATCCATTGAGATTTGCAGTCATTGCAGTTAGTTATGACATCCCTGAAATTTAGTTGGTTTGGAAAGAACAGTAACA
>NC_055969.1:15571828-15631828 GCF_018492685.1 Alosa sapidissima
TCACCTCCATATTGAACCCCCCCCCCCCCCCCTGCCCCCCCCTGCCCTCCCCCTCTCAAACACTCCCCTCACTCCCACCCTGCCCTGTGTCCAGCCAGAAAACACTGCTACCCTCCCTCCCACCCCTCCTCCCTCTCTAAGTGAAAGTGCCGCCACAGAGTCCTGTCTCCTGGTGTCCCCCTCCAGAGACGGGGGCAGAGGCGGCGGCAGCGCAGGACAAATTTCAGGGAGCAGGGGTCAGACAGTGATTGCCTTCCCTCCTGGACCCGTCGTCGTCCTCCTCCTCCACCTCCTCCTCACTAGCCCTAATCTGTTCCAGCTTCAAAAGAAACGACCGCCACACACAGGGCTGCTAAGCTCTGAGCCCATCAGTGTGTGTGTGTGTGTGTGTGTGTGTGTGTAAATGAAGGGTCGTTTTTAGATGTGCGTGTGTGCGTTTATGAATTGCGTTTTTTTTATGTTTGTGTTGTCAAGTGTTTCAGTACGCCCGTGCGTATGGGTTGTTTTAGTTTTAAGTGTGTCTGTGTATGAGTCTGTCTGTCTGTCTCTGTGTGTATATGTGCGTATGTATAAATGGCTTGTTTCAATATTAATATTAACAGACAACTCCCGATGGCTTAGCAAACAGTTTTAACGTCCACAGCGAGCCTCCCTCGGCCCCTGTCTCCCACTCTGTGGTGTAATGCAGACTGTTTGTGTGCTGTAAGCGCGCCGGTCTTTGTTAACCTTCTGTCACGCACGCACACAAACACCAGTGATAGATGATGTTCCTCACCAACATCCCGGCTCTATATTCATAAGTGCTGATAGCAGCTAATGCAAGCCTGATTGCTAATGGCCCGGCACAGTTGGTGATAAAGAGATGCTATCGGCCTCCGGACAGGATGTGGAATGGTTCTCTTTTTTTTTTTTTTCTTCCCCCCGCAAAAGGACATCAACAGATAAAGCTGTTGCTTCAGTGCACTTTTTCTTTCCTCTCTGTTTCTCTCACTCTCTCTCTCTTTCTGTCCATCTCTCTTTCTCTCTCTTTGCCTCTCTCTCTCTCTCTCTCTCTCTCTCTCTTTCTCTCTCTGAGTCTTGTGATTTGAGTTTTGATGTCTTCATCCACTGCAACAGACCCCCCTCATCCACTTCATCCACTGCAACAGACCCCCCCTCCCCACCTAACCTCCTTTTCAGGGACATTTTGTCGGATGATCCCCTCCATTGTCCAGAGGTCAGCGGACAACAAAGTGGAGAGCCGCCCCTGCCATTACTGGAGGCCGTGGGGCGGCAGCCAGGCAGACATAAGACACACACAAAGGCCCCAGCGGCCTGTCATGCTGCACGCTTGTAATTGCATCGGTAATCAGTCTGGGACGCGGTGACCTAACCTCTCACCAGACCTGACCAGAAGGGTAAGCCAGGGGTTGTCGGAGCCAAGCGCCTGGTCTGGCCCAGAACTGGCCCAGTGGTGTGTGATACAAAGCTCAGGGCTGGTGACCTCTGAGTGGGCCACACAGCTGATACGCTGCTCCCTCGAAACCCATCTGTCGCCATTTCCTCCAGAAATGCCAGAAATGAGAGCCTGGCTGGCCAACACTGGGCTGAAGGCTGGCTGACAGGCTGACCGGAGGGGGCCTTTATTTAGCGCGTGCAAACAACAAGTGGCACTATGTTTAAAACAGCGCGCGGTACACGGATGTCCTCAGGCTGAGTGCACTCTGATAGGGTTATCAGTGACGTGCCCATTCGTCAAAAGCATTGCTGTTTATTGTGCAGAAATACCGGCTTTTGGACCAGGGCTTCGTTTGTCCGGCTTTAATTATTATCATCGATATGAAGTGGTGCATGCTGCAGCTACAGCTACAGCTGCATAAAAAGGTAAACAACGCAAAGAGGGAATGGTTGGCTCTTAGTGACATTAAAAGACCCGACATCATCGCGTAAGGAAAAACAAACATTTCTCTTGACTTTTATTCCTGCTGATCGAGCAAGCAAAGAACACAGACAAACAACAAAGTTATATCAGTCTTGTTCCATCCCATTTCTTTGTCATACCCGTCTTAATGCACCATAATTTCCACCTCTTGCTGGCATTTCAGACTCTAATTTACCATGGGAAGGCAAGGGGTCAATTTCCTGATGCTCACCCATTTCTTTCTTTCTTTTTTTGTGTGTGTGGGGACGGGGGGTGGGGGTCCTCTCACAAGGCTGTGAGAGACGGAAATCAAGCCCAACCCAACTGGCCAAGTAATGAAAGATATGTCTGAAATTTGTAGCAAACCAAATGCAGATGTTTATGTTTATAGTGATAAATTAGATTAGAGGGGCTTGAGCGCGGCTCACTCGACTCTCTCGGCCCGCTCGGCCTACGCACTGTCCGTCCGCACGCCTGCTGGAGCCGGCCCGTTTGTTATTTAATGGCCTTCAACAGGTAATGCCATTAAACAGGGCTCCACCACAGACATCAGGAAATGAGACACGGCCACTGAGCAAAATTTGGAATGGGTTGGGGGGGGGGGGGTTGTTCCTACCACCATCCCCCCATCAGCCAAATATCCTTTCTCGTACTAAGCTAAACTATGCAAAGTCCATACACTCTTAAACAAATGTGTTGAAAACAACACAACTTGCGTTGTTTTTAACACGTCTCTGTGTCCAGATAGGGACAACACAGCTTGTGTTGTTTATTTTTTTATTTGTTACACAATATGTGTTGAAAATAACATAACTTGCGTTGAAAACAACACAACTTGCGTTGTTTTTAACACATCACTGTGTCCAGATAGGGACAACACATTCGTTTTAAGAGTGTAGGCTACCGACATAATTCTGTTTAAAATATGGTAACACTTTTTAGACCTGACTAACTAATATGTCTAAGTATGAATGCTCAGCCACTTTTACACCCGATTTACTAATATGTATATGTATTAGTGCTAAACAAAATTCATATCAAGCATAGTTGCACATTTATTAGGTCTTTATTGAATATTTCATTTTTCTTAATTATTCTTGGTAAATCCTTAATAAGCAACTCGTTGGCCTTGATCTAATGTTACTGATAGTAGCATTCCAACATTTCAATTTCCAGATCATCTGGGACAAAGAAACGTACACTTCAAATATAAGAATTACATTTAGAACTGCTAATGGAGGGCTCGAAGAGAAAATTAGTTGTGGTATGTCTAGGGCCCTTGTGCTAGTCCAGTTGGCACTGACAGAGAGGTAACATGGCTTGGCCCCCTAAAGTAAAGGCCAAAGAATGGGCATGGAGGGAAACCTACTGGAAACCTTCCATGGAGGCCTGATTAGATCACGATTGGATCATTGTTGGCAGGGTGAGTGAACCCCATCAGCAAGATGGTTCCCACTTCACGTTTTAATACAGCCATTGTTTATGAGTGAGTGTGTGTGCGCGCCCCCTCCACTCCAATGGCCCATGGCACAGCTGCGGACATATTTAATCCCGATGCCAAGCTCCTGCCCTGGCTGAGGAGGGATTCAGGTAGAATGTCGCAATCTATTTCTGTAATTCTCTTACCCCCCACTCGTCGTGCAGTGTGAGGTGAATTACCTCTCATGGAAAACTCATTAAGGTGTTTAGGTCATATATGATTCATTTAATAACTCCTCGACAAGGCTGGCCAAGAAAGTAGTAGCTTTCAATCACAGCACACGCACACACACAGAGACATACACACAAATGGTATACACAAACGCAGGTGGACAGACACACACACTTTACTCCCTCACACGCACACACTTTCGCTCACTCACACCACACACAAACACGCGCAGACACACACACACACACACACAAACACACACACACACACACACACACAGTCTTGGCTGGAGCAGGCGACTCGGTGAAGGGAGAGAGCGAGTCTCCTCTCTGGCTGCTTCCTGGAATTATGTCCCTCTTTTGAACTGGGCAGGCCGCTGCGCAGCCTCAGGGACCCCAGTCCGCAGGTCACTATAAATAGCGGCAGGTCCTCCTCGCACGACCGTGCAAACGCCATTGTCCCTCCCGGCACGGAGGTCCGACAAGCTGCCCGACACCCTGCCGCCCGCACTCACACCCCTCCCAACCCCAGGGTCCAAGTCACAACCCAACCCCCCACCCCCGACGCCTGACCTGGCTCAAAGTGTTGGACCGGAACCAGACCATCACACAAGTGGCCAGGATGTAACTGCCACCTCCGTAAGCTCAACTTTCACTCAGCCCTGCCAGTAAGTAAGCCCTCGTCCCGCATAACAGTAGGATGACAAAGTAAGAGAGAAAAACTGTTAAGGTCACTCTACATTTTCACCTTTTGTCTATAAATACAATGGTGTGGGCTTTCCCCCCCTCCACCCCCATGTGCAGAGAGATTGCTCCCAAGAATTGCCGGAACAGACAACTGCACAGCGACCTCAGCAGTGGTGGCTAAAAATATGAGGTTTTTTTTTTTTTCTTCACCCAGCGTGTGAAGAAGATAAAGGCTATTTGCTGGGAGCATGACAAAACCTCTGCTGACTTTTAAGCTTCTGGAACAATTCACAGGGCTCTTGGCACAGACCGCAAAGCCGTCCCTTGTGTACACAATAGTTCACACAATAGCACACCCACTGACTGAAAGGAGTGGACAGCTGAACAGGCATTCATCACCAAGATGGATCATTCCAAGGCCTCCGTGGTGGACTGTATTACAAACTGTCCCCGCACAATACGCCCCCCCCCCCCCCCACCCGCCCGTCCTCTAATAGCTACCCTAATAGCCATGGTGTCAAAATAGATTTCTATACAAAATAAGTTGTGTGAGATTTATTTTGAACAAATAGAGAAATAAGTGAGATTTATTTTATTTATTTCTTTGCAAAATGACACACTTCCCCCCTCATTGTGTGGTGTTCCTCTGATTAACGTGAACATAGTGCAGGCATCTTGTTTTGTTTTCCCTTCTTCTCTGGTGAACTAGAAGCCATAGCGCTCCTGACTGTAAAGCTCCAGTGGGTACATGCTTGTGTTGGTCGCTCCTGTGGCCGCTGTTCTGCTTTCCCCGGGAGTGGCGCGGTGCAACGTGAGCTCACGCCTGTGACTCTTCATCTCATCGATTCAGACAGGAGAGGGGGCAGAGCTGGAGTTAATTACCATCAATGCTCTCTCTTCTGGCAGTCACTCTCTCTCTCCCTCCCTCCCTCCCTCGCTAGCTCGCTTGCTAGCTAGCTACCTAGCCGTCTCTCTTTCTGTCTCACCCTCGCTCCCCCTCCAAGCGGGAAGGTGTATGTTTTCAAGGCCAAACCGTTTTTGTGTGGTATCCACGGCAGGCACGGGGTGCAGGGGGGGTAGGCTTGGGGGGGGGGGGGGGGTGTGTGTGTGTTGGTGTGTGTGTGTGTGTTGCAGTGTGGTGGGGGGTGGGGGGTGTAGCAGGGCTTCTGGCTGGGTAATCTGATTTCAATGGCGGCGTCTTAAGGGGCTGAGCCAATCTGATTTTCAAGCGCTCAGTGAAATGATTAGGGCCCCACCGTCGCAAGGGGGGTTCTGTTAAAGACCCTGGAGATTGTAACCCTCCTAACAACACACAAACACACACACACACACACACACACACACACACACACACACACACACACACACACACACACATTAGGTACATACATAATTCTCTCAGACTCATACACTCACACACAATGCACACCATACTCTCTTTCTCTCACACACAAACACACACACACACACACACACACTCCTCCTCCAGCGGGCTCCCATGCATCAACTGATTTATCACTGAGGGATGATGAAGAGCCGAGCTGGTCCGTTAGACACACTGGAGTCATGTGAGACAGAGAGCAGAGCTCAGAGCAGCGCAGCTCAGCGGGGGGAGCTAGTGAATGGAATCAGATGCCCCTGTGACAGGTACGTGCTCAGACAAGTCTACTGACTCCAGTGGCCCAGTGCTGGCCTCGATCTGGGCCAAACCCCATCTTATCTGGGTCCAGTTCCAGAGCCTGGCACTGTCTGTGAGGGAGCTGCAATCTTAGCATATAATACTGACTTAAGTGTGCGGTAACAACGGATGTATGTAGAAAGCAGTGCAGTGAAGAGCATCTCAGACATAAGTCCCATAGACACACACACAAACACACACACACACACACACACACACACACACACACACACACACACACACACACACACACACTGTCTCCTGCCAGTCATTTCCAATGACGTGCTTCACAGGAAAAAGGAAGGGAGCAAATGCATACAGACACACACGTAATTATTTAGAAGAACTCAAACAGAAAACAAAACAAAAAATCAAGAGCTAATTGCGGTTTCTTGAGGGGATTGAAGGGGGGTGGGGGGGAGTTGGACATGTTGGAAGTGATGCAGACCTCGCCTTTTCCGTGAATTAAACACCCCGCCATTAGCCCCGATGGAATGACGTCACCATGTTTACAGCGATTAGCGGCACCTCATTTACAGCTTCTGAGTTCTCACAGACACACACACACACACACACACACCCCACCGCACGGCCACGACCCTGCATGACCCCCACCCCCCCACCCCCCACCCCAGTAACCACCACAAAGGGCTGAGGATACAGACAGAGACAGGCTGATAGATAGACAGACAGATGAACAGACAGACAGACAGAAGCAAAGAGAAAGGAAGGAATGAAGGAGACATAAGAAGGAGAAGCAGGAGGAGGGGGGTGGTGGTGCCGGGTGGGAGTGGGCATGGGGGTGGCGGTCTGGCGAGGATGGGGTGGGGTGGGGGGGGGGCTCATTGTGCGCGGACTTCAGAGGCCGGCGCTACGGTCCAGTGCTTCCTCCTTGGAAGCAGCGGGGTTAAAAATAATGCGGGCCGCCGCGGCCGAGCAGACAGCCAGGAGCCAGAGCTCACAGCACAGCACTCGCTCACAGACCGTCCCCAGGAAGAGCAGTGCGCTACTGATACACGCACACGCGCGCGCACACACACACTCAAACATACACACACTTACACTCACTCACACTCACATACAGATATGTTTGTATAATATATATATATATATATATATATATATATATATATATGTGTGTGTGTGTGTGTGTGTGTGTGTGTGTTTGTGGGTGGGTGTGTACATGTATGTGTGCACAGATACACAGAAAGACACATACACACATATACTGTACATACACACAATCACACACACACAAACACACATACACTTACATGCAGATATGTATATGTGCACAGAAACGCATAGAGACACACACACACACACACACACATAGACACATACAGTTCCCACACACAAACTCACACATACATGCATACACAAACGCTTGAGCCAACCCCATATAGATTTTTTTCCACTCGTTTCCCTCCTCCGAGCTCTAATATGACCATAAACTCGGCGTACGTACACAAACAGAAATAGATCGTCTGCAATTTACCTTCACAGCCATCCGTCTCCAACCCGGAATAAATAAAAACAGATAAAGTGCCACCTAAATGGATCTCCCTCCCTTCATCTCCCTATCCATATCCCTCTCTCTCTCTCTCTCTCTTTTTCTTTCTCTCCCTCATTTTTCTCTTCCTCTTTTGTGTCTATCGGGATATTTACCTGCAGCGGTAATGCACTCCCGGTCTTGTTGTTTTATCCTTGACAATCTAATGAAATGGGAATGGTGAAGACAGTACTGAGACGGTCCTGACAGCCCGCCTGCTCCCCTGTAGCCTCCATTATCATCACTAAAAGAGTAATTAACTTTAAAAGCTATGGAGATTTGTTTCATTGTGTCATTGCCCATCAGGGAGATTGCATGCATAAGGGGGTACAAAGAAGGGAGGGGTGAGGTGTGTGTGTGTGTGTGTGTGTGTGTGTGTGTGTGTGTGTGTGTGTGTGTGTGTGTGTGTGTGTGTGTGTGTGTGTGTGTGTGTGGGGTGGGGTGGGGGGGGGGGGGGTGTCTTCCACGTACAGGTGTACAATAGCTGACATTCATGAGTCCTTCTAGACAGCTGTGCATACACTCACGCACACACACAGACATGCACATTCATACCTGTCCCTTTCAGATACACACAAATATATTCACTCACGCATGCACACAAAAAAACACACAGACACACACACACACACACACTCAGACCCCATCAGTCAGACCCATACAAACCCATACATGTTCTCTTCATAATCTCTGTCTCTCATTCAAACACACACACACACACACACACACACACACACACACAAACACTTTACCACCATCACCACCACAGTTAGGAACCTGCCAAGGAGATGCTCCAGCCTACACAAGGTGGCACTGACTCCTCATGTGAGAGATAGAAAGGGAGAGAGAGAGAGAGAGAGAGAGGCCTTTGACACCCAGGCACACAGGGACACATGTGGGAGGACAACCTTGGTGACTCACAGGTGAGCAGACGCCAACAGCTGTCCTCCCCCTCCCTCTCTCTTTCCCTCTCTCACGCGCGCCTCTCCTCTGCCTCCCTCCCTCCCTCGGAGAGAGAGAGAGAGGCTTGCGTGAGGAAGCCGGAGCTGGCCGCTGCCCCTCTCCCCGCCCTGAGATAAGGCTGTCTCCATCCAGCCACGCACACCTCCTGTCATCTGTCTGTGTCTTATCATGCCGTGCGCCAAAGTGTTGACTAGGTAATTAACTTGACGCAGTTTACCCTCCCCTCCCCTTCCTCCTCCTCACCCACATGTACACACACCGACACAAA
This sequence comes from Alosa sapidissima, assembly GCF_018492685.1. Taxonomy (NCBI): domain Eukaryota; kingdom Metazoa; phylum Chordata; class Actinopteri; order Clupeiformes; family Clupeidae; genus Alosa; species Alosa sapidissima. Next base: position 15,580,527 of record NC_055969.1, read on the forward strand.
CACACACACACACACACACACACACACTCCCTCCAGCCTACACTCTCTCCTCCTGATGCAAAACCATTGTTTCAACAGTACCTGCTCCATCAACAAAAAACACACTGGACACTGGACTTCAGACTCTAAAACACCAGAAGTCCCAAATAACGATCAACATTCCACACATTCTACCGACGTTTGACCACTTCAGATCAATGTCTGTGACACAGCATGGGGATTACGCTGTGCTTAGCCTAGCTTTCAAAAACACACAGAGGATAAGAAGAATACTCAGCAAGTACATATACCGTATGTGTTAAACAAACATAGAAAAAGTGACTTTTACAAGTTATATGTCATGTAAATAGATATAAGATGTAATTGTGATCAGGTACAGCATTGAGTCAAGACCAACAGACACTGTTTTCTTGTTTTTCTGTCTCCCATTCTCTTCTGTGATCACACCAACCAAAAGCGAAGCTTCCCTGAAGTCACGTAGCACACACACACATGATAACACACACACACACAGACACACACACCGATAACATTCCTGTGAGGTAATTTCTTAAGAGGTGTATGCCAGGTGACAGTAACAGTGTTCCAATGTGTGATTGATAACCAACAATGATAGCTATCTCTCACCAAGCACCAATCCCAAGAAGCAAATGAACATGAAGACCTTTTTATGGCCATCATTAAACTTTGCTTTGGGATCTTAAATACGGGCTGTTTCTGATTCGGAGCCAAGGTGAGGTTATTTATGGCACCTGTCCTTTGCGGTCACACCTCCGCTGGAGCCACGAAGTTCAGCAGAACTCCGGCAGTACCATAGGTGGCACTGCCATAAAATAAAAAAAATAAGGTCAGGGAGTGGGTTATCCCAGGGCGCAACACTCTTAAAACGAATGTGTTAAAAACAACACAACTTGTGTTGTTTTAAGTATAAGTATATATACTGTACTCTTTTGATCCCGTGAGGGAAATTTGGTCTCTGTTTTTATCCCAATCCGTGAATTAGTGAAACACACACAGCACACAGTGTACACACAGTGAGGTGAAGCACACACTAATCCCGGCGCAGTGAGCTGCCTGCATAAACAGCGGCTCTCGGGGAGCAGTGAGGGGTTAGGTGCCTTGCTCAAGGGCACTTCAGCCGTGCCTATACTGGTCGGGGTTCGAACCCTCCGGTTACAGGTCCGAAGTGCTAACCAGTAGGCCACGGCTGCCCCCAAACACATTAACACATCTCAGTGTCCAGATAGGGACAACGCAAGTTTGTGTTGTTTCCTTTTTTATTTATTTTGTTACACAAAAATTATTTTGTTACACAAAATGTGTTGAAAATAACACAACTTTCAATGAAAACAACACAATTTGCGTTGTTTTTTAACACATCTCTGTGTCCAGATAGGGACAACACATCTGTTTTAACTGTGAAGGTACAACAAGCTCAGTGCTGGAGGAATCACTCTAGTACACACCTTGTGTGAGTGTGTGTGTGTGTGTGTGTGTGTGTGTGTGTGTGTGTGTGTGTGTGTGTGTGTGTGTGTGTAATGTTTCTACCCCACAGCTGACTGGCTTCTCAGTCGGCTTGTTGCAGAGACCAAATGTGCACCTGAGGTGGAGTTCTTCACTCTTGACACATACTCTAGCTGCCAGTCAGTTTCTTGTACATGGATTAAGCCTAGTCCTAGACTAAAGTAGAAGATTTCCACTGACGTTTTGTTTTAGTCTAGGACTAGGTTTAATCCATGTTTAATCTTGATTCCTTCAGCAGTCACCCTGGCAGGGCTTACTGTATTCCCATAGTGTCTCTGACACAGTGTCTCGTGACGATATGAAGGGGAACTCACCTGTGAAGTCTCAGGATGAGGTTTACATCTGTGTTCCATCTGTACAAAAGAGAACATAGCATATCGATAGACCTTCAAGGGTTTATGCAACATAATATTTGATGCCTGCTATGTTTATTCTGCTGACTGGAGCTTGCATTTGTCTCCATCATCCTTTCTGTGTCTCCAAAGCCCATTTCCATTTAAAACTGACCTTTTTGTCCACTACATGCTTTTAATCAGCCATTTAGGGTAATGGTGGAGTGAACAAAGAGCACTTAGGTCTTTTAACGACAAGATCGCCTAGCTACTCAGAGCCCTACCCATTGTAGGCATCATTTGTCATCTTCACAAATATGTGAGGCATAAATTGGAAACATAAATCTTATTTCCACCCTCAAAAGCCACACACCCACACAGACACACACACACTGACACATACACACACACACAGGGTTGGCCTTCGCATCCTTTTAGCCTGACATCTTGTCACACTGACCCTAGAGGTGAGCTGAGGCATTGGAAGACTTCCTCTTCCTTCGATTAAGGGGCGCCAAATAATGTCACTCTGCCCTCTTGTGAACCCTGTTTCATTCCGAGAAAGGGAAAAAAAACGTGCACGCACTCATTTTTACTTGCTCTGATTTGGTACATAATATATAACACCAGAGAGGCCCCGGTTGTTCCTCTGACAGTGACCTACTGACCCCCTTGACCTTTCAACTGGTACGACAAAAGTGGGCTTTCCCTTTTAATTCTGGACAGGGTGGGTTATATGACTGACCTCATGCTCATGTTAACCTCTTACCCCCTGGCCCCGACGGCCGTGATTGAACTAAATTTCATTACGGGGTTTTCTGTAGATGAGTCAGGGATTGTGCGCGTTGTGCTTGACGATTGCTTGTAAACACAGACAGGGCTAATGCAATCACGCGGGATCACTCGCAAGTGTGGCGCCATTCTTTACACATGCATGAAGGTGCCTCCCAAGTTAAATGGATGATTTATAGTACCCCCTCCCCCCCCCCCCCCCCCCCCCGGTGTAGAACGTGAATGAATGGAATCAAGACAAGACTGTGAAAAGACTGAGAGAACCGGAGAGTCTGTGTTTTGATATTCTTTCGGGATTCTCTACATATGCACCGTTCAATTAAGGTGTCTTAAAAGCGTGAAACCAACCCGGCTACCTGTAAAGTAACAATGCTGTACGCCCTCCTGAATGGCTGAAGATATCAAGTGTATGTTACAGCAAATTGTTGGTCACAACCCCTTCCCCCGGCCACCTCCGCTACCGCTACGGAATGAAAGGAAATCACACATCAGACAAACAATGTGGCGCATATGGCACGAGAAGAAAGAGAAGACGCATGAGAAGTCATGGAGGTCCTTAGTCACCAGCACCTATTCTCCGGCGAGCCACCACAGGGTCTGCTGACACCCTGTCAACCCCACCTCTCAGAAGCCTGCAGCGGGGGGAGAGAGAGAGAGCGAGGGGGGGGGGTGTTGGTGGGGGAGAGAGGAGAGCCTTCAGTGAGTTGAACACAATGAACTGAAAGCCCCGTTGTGGTAGTCAACGTCGTCGGCAAAAAGACAGGGCAGGGCGGAGGGCCCTCTGGAGCCAGCCAGTGTGCGCACGAGAGAGAGGGAGAAAGAGAAAAAAGAGAGAGAGAGAGACAGACAATAGGGGGGCCCAGGCCTGTGGCTGAAACCTGAAGCTGCGGCCTTGGTATTTTAAGAGGCCTGAGAGGCTCTGGAGCCAGTTGTCAATCAATAGGCGCGCACAATCGTGCAAACGCCGGGCTCAGGAGAAGAAGGAGAGGGGAGGAGGGAGGAGGGTTGCCATCAAAAAGAAAATATTGACAGATTTTTTGGAGGTTCAAACGGCACAGTGATGGACAGGACTTCATGCTCACCTTACCGTCCTGACCACCCCCACCCCCCACCCCCCCATCCCACTGCTGAGAGCCCTGCCCTCATTTCCTTAAGTGCACTGAGAAACAAGCCAGAGAGAAGGAGGGGGGGGGATCATCAATACTCAATCTCATACATTTCGTCAGGCCTGCGGAAATATTTAAGCTGTTCTCCATGTGTCACTGGTAAAGAAAACAGACCGGGATGCCCCCCGCCCCTGCCCTTGCCTCCCGCCCTCTAAACGCTGTTCATATGAGGTGAGGGCGCTGTTATTTTTCAGGTTTTAAGCGAGACTTTGGTTTCCTGCGACACTTGCCAGATGTCTGAGGTGGGTTACGCCATGGTGCCTCGGGATGCCAGTACCTGTCATCCCAGAGTGACTGGCGGTAATTGGGCAACTGTGATCTGCCACTTTCCGGTCTTGTAGGACCCCGGCTCATATTCCTGACTTTCCAGTCAAATTTCAACAGCTCCTTCAGGTGAGGTAGAATTACTTCCTGGAGACACCATGTAAAAGGGGAGGAGAGCTTTTGTGGTAAGTTGGTGTGTCCATGACGGTTAGTCCTTTGCAGTACTAATGCCACGTAAACAGATTGCATGACTGTATAATGATAGGCAATGAAATATTACAAGTTGTTTGACTTTGAAATGAGATAAGAGGACTGCCTGGACAGAACCACAGCCATTAAACTACTTAGTGTGGTCTGAGTCCTTGAAAAATGTGCTATCTTTCCCCCCTTTCCATTTTTATTTCATTATCCAAAAACATGTGATACATTTATTGTTCAGAGCAAGTGGCTATAGAGGAAAACTTTCTCAGGCAGTTTGGGGGTTTGGGGGAAATATTAGAGGATTTTAGGGGGAAATGGCTAAAATCCTGCCAGCAAGAAGTGGCAGGGACTGGAGCAGATCTGGGGGGCGGGGGGGTCAGATCCCCCCTCCAGAACCAGCAGTTGTATGGAGAGACTCATGGAGAAAGGGAAAGAAAAAAGGCACTTTTTCAAAGAGTCAAGATAAAGAGAAATCAATGGGCCTCGCTAGATAAAGCGTTCCTCTTTATCAGGGTCTGTTTTTTCTTGAAGATTGCACACAGTGTTTCACAGTGCTGCTACAGCGTGTAAGTCTCTGGAATACCAGATTGGAAGTGACCACAGGCTTTATCAAAAGCAGCACGTGCCTGCTATTTGTTTGTGAAATATTGACCAGGACACATCTGCAAGCAGTTGAACATGTCTACTTCGCTGGAGACTTCGGAGAGGTCTGCGAGGGTGACGTGGGGAAGTTGACCTCCGAGTGAACTACGTGTCATTTAACCTGCTTGTTGCACGTCGATTCATCCCCTCCATTCTACACCCCACCCCCCAAAAGAAACCCTCTACTGCCCCGTCCTAATCACGATCGCCATCGCCTTGGGTCTGTTCAAGGAGTAAAGTCGATTTGTGACTTGGGGGGCGAACGATTAAAAGTCGTGACCTAGAACTTGCCTGGTGAACAGGCAAGGAGCATAGGAGGAGTCATCTGTCCAGCTTGCTGGATGAAACACTTTAAACCTTTCCATCAAACGCATGGGGAGGAGATATCTGATTAGAGATCCATTGGCTGGGTAAGGTTGTGCTCTTCCACTGTGCAATGGACTTCTAGGGCAGAGTTTTTGTTAGGAAATATACAGATGTCCAATATTATTCTTTGAACAAACAATAAAACAAAATTATACATTCAGAAAAAAAGGTTTATTTGAAAGAAAATAATTAATGTGAATTTTTCATTCTTTTAAAATTCACATTTAATTTTTACGATGCCCTCTTTGTCCCTTCAAAGTAGCATGTTTTATACTTCCCCTGGTCAGCATGAGAGGCTTCTTCTCGCACCAGTGTCGTCTTCAAAAAGATTACATTTTACTCATAAACCAAAGCAACATAAGCAGATGGCGAATAAATCTGCCACCGCCGCGCGCTGACGACGCCTGATTTACAGTGACCAGCTGTGAAGCCGGCCACGGAGCTGTGGCCCAGTCCATCCCTCAAGAACGCCTGTCCGGGTTGCTCCCTAACCGAGAGAGTTCATGTCCGCACACAGACCGAGACCTCATAAACAATAAACAAAACAAGAACACGAACATATGGCATCCTTCCGCTAACAAGATTCCTCCTTTAAAGGCTTTCTGCGTTACGAGTTTAGTGAATTGTTTTGCAGATATCGTGAAAATCTCACAGAGGAGCAATTTTAGCAGCTATCCCTGTGATAATGTCAAATAGCCCCAAGCTCTGTATCACATTTAAGAACAACAGTCTTCAGGGAGCAGGCTTGTGGCATTGGCCGAGTGTTGAGTTGAATCTGAAGAGAAGGAAATAGATGGAAGGTGGGGGGGGGGTGAAGGCAGTGTGGGGGCCAAGCACTCAGGTGTCTGTTTCATCCCCAAAACAGACAGCAGTGGGGTGGCTTCTCTTCTCCTTTTCGCCCTCCCCTCCAGGGTTTGGGCCTCGAGGTGAGTAAACACTGATCCCCAGTCTCTCTCTCTCTCCGGAACAATCCGCCGCATGTCGGGGAAAAAGGTCGCAGAAGTTGGACCACATCAGGTCAGCTGGCAGGAGCGGTAAGTGGCGCTGGACGGGAGAATATGTTTCCAATAAGGCCTCGTCAGGGCGCGTTAGCATCTGCCTCCGCTGCACTCCAGCCGGGGTCGCGACCCCCAACTCCCGCTCGCCAGTACCCCCGGTGGGCAAGCCAGGGAGACAAGGTCAGGAGGGGTGGGGGTGGAGTGCGTGTGTGTGTGTGTGTGTGTGTGTGTGTGTGTGTGTGTGTGTGTGTGTGTGTGTGTGTGTACTGGGAGGGGGGTGGTAGCCTTGGCGTCCATCTCTCGTGGTCCGGCATCAGACAAGGCAGGGTCAGCGTGAGCCGGCGACATCACACCACCGCCTGGGGTCCAGCCACGGTCACCAAGCTGCACTGCTGACATCTCGCAGTGGCCAGCGAGACTAAACACACACACATGCACACACACACACACACACACACACAGAAAAAAAATACAAGAAGGACACCATTTACATGAGTCTCAGCATTGCTGGCATCCTGTTGAACTTTACTGTGCCAGAGGGAAATGTCTGCAGTAGTCACTATTTGAATTGGACTAAGCAAAAAAGCGAATTGTAAACAGAGAAAGATCACCTTTTTTCTGTCTTACCTAAAGGTATGTTCTTGAACACATGCCAACATCTGACAAAGCCATTACAAAATATAAAGGGATTTAAAACAAATAAAATGCTTTTGTGTCTTGTACACATACACCACACAGGCAGTTAACTATACATACCAACACCAAATTGCACAGCTTGTTCATTGGAGGTGTGGAAAGATGGTTTGATTATCTTTGTAAAAGTTTAAATTATACTACATTATTTCAGTCTCAGATCTTCCTGTATTCCTTTATTTGCAAAAAATGTATTTCACAGACCACCTTGATTTTCCTTATTTCGCATAAAATAACATCATACACTTTCACTGCTATCGGTTTGCATACATTAAAATATAATATAACCACAGTAAAATCAGATAAAATTATAAAATGGTTAACAGACAACAAATAGTCAAGAAAAGTTTTTTTTTTTTTTGTATTTTAGCCCTTTACCTAAAAAGATACCTCATAATTCTAGTTATGAGAGCTCATCCTTTCCCATTCGTTAAGGAGAGAGTCTTGCCCTAATTTTTTCTTAGTGAGTTTTTTCCCCTTCATGCTGTTCACAATGTAAAATGCATAATCAACATCCCTTAAGATGGTCCCAAATGATGAAAAGCACATATAACAACAGATTTAACAACAAAAGGGTAACATGGAGAAAGAAGCCAAAAAAATATATTTTTTATGCTTGACAGAGGATGGATAATTATTCATTAGTAAGACCCAGCCTGTTCTAATTAGTTCTATCGTTAACAGAATAATGCAAAGGCCATCGGACTGGGGTAGGCGCCTCTGTGTTCCAGTGCATCGCTTGGAAAAAAAGAGGAGGAGGAGGAGGAGGAGGAGAGGGATGAAGGAAAGGAAAAAAACACACAGCTCGGCTTAATTTGAATACAGTCTTATTAGTTTAATGACCAGAGTCTGTGATCAGGACTCATCAGCTTTACTGCCAGGGCCGTGACTCTCGTTGATTGCCTTAGGCCTCGCTTTCCACCCTCAGCACCCCCCCCCCCACACACACACACACACACACACACACACACCCTCGCCCGCCCGCTGCCCCCGTTCGGCATGAGAAGCACCGCGCCGCCTCCCCTGCCCGCCCGCCCTCCCTCTCGCTACACATGAAACGTGACGTGAGGACACTAATGTATCTGGAAAAGGACGGTGGAGCGGGCAGCGAGTGAGACGCCGGGCACACACTCCTCGTGCCGGTTAATGATATTACCCCTGCGTGGCACGACACGACACAACACACACACACACACATACACCACATGCACATAAACTGCACACACAAACGGCCACCCACACAAACACACACATGCACACTCATACACATACTCTCTCTCTCTCACACACACACACACACACACACACACACACATGCACACACACACACACACACACACACACACACACACACACACACACACACACACACACACACACACACACTACAGCAGGCACAACAAGAACAAAAACAACACAACAGCAGCAAAAGACGTCCCTCCATCTCACCGAAGCCGAGAGGAGCTTTGAGGCATATCTCCATTAAGGACACCCCCCTTAATGTACTAATAGTTGGCTCTAACGAGCATGAGCTTTGTTTTTTTCCTGCCCCGCAATGACCGCTCGTGGATGCTGATCGGGATGACGAACGAGGCATTAAGTTCTAATGAGTCGGAAGATCGCAAAGAGGAGAAAAATAAAACAGAAGTCCTTATTTATCCTTGGCACGCTTCGCCTCTGTCGCTTTTTCTGCTCCATATTGCACAAAAGGAGCCTATTATTTTGCGCCATACGTTTTTTTCTTCTTTCTCTTTTTTGAATCTGTAATTGTGTAATGGCAGTATAATCGGAGAAAAACAGGCCTTCCCTATGGCTGTGCACATTTAAAAAGGGTTTGAGGACATCGGAGGCAATGGATGGTAAAAGAAGAGGAAATGGCCCAAGGACCAAAGGAACGTAAGGTGATTAAAGACTAAAGAGGTGGATGAAGAGAAACAAGAGAATGGGGGTGGATAGGGGGAATGGCGTAGGGGAAGCAGATATAGACAAACAATAGTAAGTACACTAGATACATTCATTCCATTTTCAACATACTGCTAAGCACAGTTGACCTTGGATCCAACCCTTTTTCTTGCTCTGTGCTCTATGCTCATTATGTGAGTGAGTCCCCTTGAACCTACAGTAAGCCATTCTTGTAGGAATTAAAAAAAATTGCTCCATCTCCGGTACAATAGCAAGCGGAGGATTGGGGGACAGATCTGTGACTGGTTAGAGCCAGAACTCGACCAAGTGAGCTACCTTCTTGGTGGACTACAAGCATGGAGAATTTAAAAATCTTTTGTTCAGAAAAACACAGAATAGGGGATATTTCCGTTTCTGTGAGGATTGAGCCATACCATTACACACAATGCTGCACAAATGACATGGGGGACCACAAGGGGAAGTGAGAGTGATGAATGATGAGGGGTTGAAGCATGCTTGTTCAAAGCCTTCAAAGAAGCCCAAAACCCAACTGAAAATTCAGCCACAGTGACACAAACACTTTGAAAGAACAACACCATGACTCAATGAGAACAATAGTGAGTGTGTGTGTGTGTGTGTGTGTGTGTGTGTGTGTGTGTGTGTGTGTGTGTGTGTGTGTGTGTGTGTGTGTGTGTGTGTGTGTGTGTGTGTGTGTGAGAGAGAGAGAGAGCATGTGTGCGTGAGCATGTGTTCTGAGCTGTTGCCCTAAACATGGAGGCACAGCTGGCAGAGAAATGAGCAAGAGGTGGTATGGTGTTAAATCACCCAGGGAGCTAAACAACCTTGCTGACTGGGGAAGGCCAGCACTAATTAAGGGCCGTTTTCCTGGGTCCGGGGGTATATATGTGTGTGTGTGTGTGTGTGTGTGTGTGTGTGTGTGTGTGTGATAGGGTGAGCTGGGGCGGGGGGTGACAAACGTGGCCTAGTCCCCTGATCCACCCTCTAGCCCCCCAGCATACATGTCCCAAGGAACACCATGGAGGCTCCTTTCGTTTTGATAATGAACGATTGCTTTTTTTAGGGGGCAGAAAATGTGTCATTGACTACCCAGGGGTGCCCGTTCCCCCAGGCCTGTCCAGCCTGCTACCTCTCTCTCTCTCTCTCTCTCTCTCTCTCTTTCCTTTCCTCCGTCCGACTTCCTCTGCCCCCCCCATTCTCTCGGCTGGAATGATATAGTGGCTCAGCTTCACTTCTGTGGGTGTTCCGAACAGATATAGGGAACTTAAAGCACCAATATCTCTCAGTGGCATCTGCTTCAGGCATTGGACCTAAAGGACGACGTGTTTGACGACCTTGTCGATTGTTGAAAATAAAATGCTATATGAATAAATACCCATGTTGACCTTAAAAAGAATAGATCCAATGGAAATGGAAATGTTCATCACCACTGGACAAAAAGCATGAAGAGCATGAAACATGCAGAGGTGTATTTTATACCAAGGTTCTGGTATATTCAGCTGTACAAAATTGCTCACAGAATATAACATTTGTGAGTGCAAAGTTATTACAGATAATAATCTAGACTTCTTTTTTGTACTGCATTTGATAATTTTCAGGGGCATAACTAACAGATCTAGGCCTTGGCCTGCACACTGTGGTGTTAGGCCCACCCAGTTACAATTCATATTATTTTTTCATTATAAATAATATAATTACATACATCTTGGGATAAAGAATTCTGTCTAAGCCATTTATTTGTATTCATTAATCGAACAAATACTATATGAAATAATTATATGTATATATATGATATAATTTCATTATAATATGTAATCTACTTATCATATTACAGTAGGGAAAAGTAGAAATACTATATCAAAGCTCCAGAAAGATGATACGCTTTCTGTAAAAGACAAACCCTACACACCCGTCATAAAATTACATATTTAGTTTGTTTTTTATTTTGTTCACTTTGCATAACATAATATGAATGGTCAGTTTCACCACCCAGACACGATGACAAACACATTTCTACAAGACCACATGTAAACACATCCCACACACATATTTAAAGAACACACAATACATGCCCACACGTGCCGTGCATCACACAAGGCACATCAGTGTCAGAGTGGACAAAAAGACCCTCCGCAGACAGAGGATGGACGTTTAACCGGAGGAGACTTGGCCTCCACACAACGCCCATATTAGGGGGAAAAAAAACAGCCAAACACACCACGGGTTTCATATTCATACATGGCCTGGCGATTTATGGGCGCGTTTATCGCTAGCGTCTTTATTTGTTTCCTTCACCATCTGCCCCGCAGGAGTGTCGAAGGGGACCCGGCCTGCCACCAGTGCTGAAGTTTTTTTTCTCCCTCCCTCCCTCTCTCTCTCTCCTTCTCTCTTTCTTTTTTATTCCTCCCCTTCTTTTCACACAGGCCGAGTGTTAACGCCTCTGGCCGAGTTCACAGATTTGAGTGACTGTGGACTTAATGCCGCTCGCCTTGTTTTCAGCACTTGTCCCTCCACATTTGCCACCCTGGCTGCACAATTCCCTCCCAATTCTAATTATTCATCAGCTCGTTATGCCCCGCGCCCCGCTCCGCGGCTAATTAGGCCCGACGCGGCCGTTCATTAGAGACAGCCCCTGGAGTGAGGAAACCAGTCCAGAACCAGTCCGTCGCTTGCATGGGACTCAGCAAGCAAACTGCCGGCCAGCCAGCACGGCTGCTTCCTCGTCTCCCACGTCTGTATTGCACGTGTGTGTGTGTGTGTGTGTGTGTGTGTGTGTGTGTGTGTGTGTGTGTGTGTGTGTGTGTGTGTGTGTGTGTGTGTGTGTGTGGTTGTGTGGGTGGGTGTCTCACCTTTTGAATGTGTGTGAGTATATGTGATGGTGATTCCACGATGATGTGTTTGTGTTGTCTCCTGTATGGAAATGATATTGTTTGTATTTGAATGTGCGTGAATGTATGTGATGGCTCCTTCGTGTTATGGTTGTTATCTCTCCTGTATGGAAATTATATTGTTTGTATTTACATGTGTACGTGTGTGTGTGTGTGTGTGTGTGTGTTTGGTGTGGTGTGCGAAGTGATTTAATAGTAGCATGCCCACGCAGCCCCCCCCCCCGCTGCCCTCCGCGCAGTGATGCTGAGCTGATCGGCAACGCTCCATAACATAACATGGTGGCGCGCAATTTTTTGTCACTTTCGTTCGAGCGTTTGCAAGATTTTGCTTTAATTAATGCTGTAATCACAGGCAAGAGCGGCAGCCTTTGCTCGAGGGCATCTCAAAGAGTGCCAACAGATCAGGCATACGAGGGGGTAACACAAACCCACCATGACAGTGGATGGAGAACAGACATAGTGATCAAATGAAGCATGTTGTATTCAAGGGCAAAAATTAATACCACAGCATCGTTAATGCCAGTACTACTCTTCTATTGTTTCATGCATATTGTGTGTAGTATTTACATCTTTCAACAAAGCATGTATTTTTGTGTGTGAGAGTCAGTTTGTTAGTGCAAATGAGGATGTGTATGCAACCACTGGGTGCAAGTGCCAAGTTCTTGCCGCAGTTCCTTGCTGAATGTCCCTTGATGTTATGAAGAGTGTTGGTAAAGCCGTAGGGGAATGTGTGTGTGTGTGTGTGTGTGTGTTTGTGTCTGTGTGTGTGTGTGTGTATATGAGTGTGTAGGCGTGCATGAAAAAGGGAGGGGTGTTTATTACTCGACATTAACATCATAGTTTTGCATCCTGGGGCAGTAGACTACGGACCTTAAGGGTTGTAGCTGCTTTTAAATTTTATGTAGGCACATAATGCTCATTTGAGACTGTAGTGTAAGCTGCTCTAGCAGCAGGGCTAACTCATCCCAAAGTGAGACAGAAAACTGGCAACGACCAAATGTCATATGCATAAACTAAAATACATTGTGTCTCAGTGGACTAGCAGCGGCTAAAGAAATCACCTTTTAAAACAACACACACAAACGTTTCCATTTAAGATCTTCCAGCTTAAAGATATATCTGGGAGGTGAGGTGGTAGTTAACTCTTTTCTGGATATCACTGTAATAACAGTGAGAATTAGGCTACTGATGATTATGTCCATGTTTTTCGATTTCATTTAATAGAATTTGTCTCAAAAATCACACTCTGTCTTTAGCTCCCGAGCCATTTGCCAATAATAATGGGCGCCGTAAAGAGGTCGGTGAGACCTCAGCTATGCAAAATACGCAGCGGGGGACGTAATTAATGATGGCATGTGTATGAATTCCCTCCCTTGTGGCCTAAGTGGTCTCAAAGTGACCCTGTGGTGAGCAAACACGTCAGCTGTTTTGCACATTAACAGATCTGCCGTCGCCACGCAGGGGAAATCGCCATCTTTCTCTCACCTTTTCCTCAATCCTTTTTTTCATCCCTTCTTTGCCTGGCACCCATCCTCCTCCTTCTCCCCCTCTCTTCTCTCTATCTCGCTTCGCGTGTTCGGCCCTTGCGATAGCCCCAAGTGAGAGAGGATATGGACAATGGAGGAAAGGGGGGGGGGGGGGGGGGTTTAAACAGTGAGAAATGCTCACATTCTCTTTCTCTCTCTCTCTCTCACTCTCCTCCTTCCTTTCTCATTTTCTCTCTTTCCGCACACTCATGCTCTCTCACACACACACACACACACATCTGCACGCACGCACACACACACTCGTGCTAATTAAAGCCTTCTCTGTGAGTGCAGAAATGTGTAATCCTGACATTTAGTCAAGGGAGATTTGGGGAGATGAGGAGAAATTCTAGCGCTGAGGTTGAGGCGGGCCTGAGGCAAGCGAGCTGGCAGACAAAAGGACAGCGGCAGGAGGAGTCGTCAGGGGCCAGGAGCTGCAGAAAGGTCATCTCTGTGAAAAGGCTAACGTGTCACTGCTTTTGTTCCTATTGCTCCAAACATATGTTTGGCCCTCCTCTGTGCCAGTCCTTATCGGGCCTGAAATCTAACCTCCAAACCACCCCACTGCCTCTCTGCATCACCTCCCCCCCCCCCCCCCCCCACACACACACACAGAAATACAAATGCAACTTTTGACAGTGCCACTGTTTCTCTCAACAGTTGCGCGGGCGTTATCTTACCTCCTAAACGCCTGCTGAAACGTCAGATGAATGGGGAACACCTGTCCATGGGGTTTTCACCCCTCACGCCATTTTCAGAGGGCTGAAATCAAGATGTGCTTATCGCCCGTCCGCTTACACCAGGAAATCTGTGGACGGCAGCCAAAATTCGCATTCAAGAAACTGTGCAGAGGATAGATGACATTGACATATTTTGAAATATTAATGAAGGCAGAGAGGAAAATGACTTGATACTATACAGCGCAGCTGACTGTAAACACAACAAGGAAAGACCACAGATCTACTGGAACAAATGATATCCTGATACAGACACAGACTGTCAAACTGAGATGTGCTAATACCCTTTCTGGCAAAGCGGTAATCAGAGAAGACTTCTGTCATTTATATTTTTGTAGAAAAAAAAAATATTTTGTCCCAATATTGTATATATATATATAATTTTATCATTTAATATTTTAATTCTGTGCATGTTAAAAGAGGGCCCTCAACTAAATGAAAAGTGAAGGGAGCACAATCATCTGTTATTCAATTCACAACAGTTCTGCTTTACACATTGAAAGGACCTTTCAGACAAACAAATCCAGCACACAGTAGTTGGTAGTTCTTTGACAAAGTGCTTACATTGTGTTCTATTTGACCTTCATCAGCACCTCTGAAATAAACCATCACGACTCCCACCCAGCTCCTATTGGCTCCACCGGTCAGGAGGAATTAGCCACGACAAACTGCAGGACAGCTGGGTTTCCATGACAACTGTATACTGGGACTTAAGAGACCAAGCGGCCAAGCATTTACTTGGGATACATGAGGCCCCCCATCCCTGCACTACCCAGGCCCCATCACCCACCCACCCAAGCTTGATGAGCCCTGGGGAAGTATGCGAGTCTTGGTGGGGGGGGGCGGTAGTGGTGAGAGGTTCCTCTGGTGGTTAGCAAGCCAGCCGCCGTCGTCGTCGTCAACTCCACGCCAGCACCCAATCAGAGACCGGCCTGGGGGGGTGTGGGGAGGTACGAGTGACAGCATGTTTAAAGGGGGACGCGGCCCAGATCTGCCTGAGCGATGCATGCGGCCTGCTGTGAAAGTGCTGAGGCGTCCACACCCGGAACCGCTGACACGTCATGTTCTCTTGCTTTCTCTCTCGTTCTCTCTCTGTCACTCTCTCTCTCTCTCTCCCTCTCTCTCTCCCTCTCTTGTTCTCTCTCTCGTGGCTGACACTTAATTGTCTCTGCGGCGCCTCACACGCGGACTGTTTAAGTTGCCTGACTTGCCCTGTGCTCTCTGTGCCCTTGGCTCAGTGGCAGAACTCTGAATTTGAAAGTGTGCTCTTGGCCCTGTGGCAGGACTCCGAGTTTGAAACGTGACAGCCACAGAGGGATCAAAAAAGGCCTCAACTTTGCCATAATTTTGCCTTCATGCTATACTCTGTTTCTGACAGCATTATTCATATTAGGCCTACCTCAATATCAGTGGTGTAGTCTACGTGATACGCAAGACTACGCAGTATACCCACTTAAAAAGCATCACTATCTCAGTATACCCACTTAAAATAGGCAAGGATAGGTATTAACATTTGGGGTTGATCACAGTATACCCACTACAGCTAAATGCTACATCACAGTATACCCACTACAGCTAACTAGACTACACCACTGCTCAATATAGTGGCAGATCAGTTCTGGCAAAATCTACACTTGTAAGGATGCCCCCTAACTGTATAATATATAAGTCATTACTGTAATAGCATTTGGACAAGCTGCAGATGAATACGAGTCAATTCTGTGACCTGTAAAGCTGCAGAGATTTCACCCAAATGCGCATTCTGTATATTCTAGTTGTCCTTCTGGGTCGTTCAAAATAGTATCAAATGAAAACTCTGTGTCTGCCAGAATCATAACATCCCAGTTCGGTGACATGCCAGCGAAGACACTCTGAGTTCCTCGAAGCAACCTCTGAGGAAGAATCTGAGTTGTTGTTGTTGTTTTTGTTTACACCAGATGCCCATACTGCTGCTAGATATGTGTCAGCCTATTCGCACAACTAATTTTTCTCTGGAAATCTTAATTCCTGCCAAAATCTGAAATGTCTGTTTCAGAAGGGAGTTTCCATCCTTATGAGACACCGTAGAAACTGGGCCCGTTGAAAGGGCAAAGCCTGTAACCACTGCATGATACTGGAACAGGATCTCCCCACACCATCCTCTCACCATGCTAATGGAATGTGCTGGAATAGTACCCATCAGGCTCGTGTGCTCTGGGTGGCCGAGTCCACACCCTTAATGATCCGTCGATGCGCATTGCGATGGCCTGGCCAAGATGACACGCTGAACCGTTCTGAGAGCTGTCGAGTCTTTTGACAACCTCTCTTATCTCATGGGAGAGGGAATGGCGGGGGTAAAGGGATTGGAACACACACACACATACACACACACACCCCTCCCATTAGTGGCATGTAGAGCTGGGGTTAGTGGCGGAAGAGTGAAAGATGGAGGGCAGATGCCAACCCCACCCTATCTCAAGCCTCCATCTGCCCTTGTGCCATCCTGTCACTGTAGTGCCCGAGCTCGACATGGTGCCATGTTTGTGACCTACATTTACATCTGCAGGTTCAAGTCATTGACCTGTCCACCCCAACAGCCACAGGAAAAAGAGGAGCCACTGCCCAGTCTGTCAGTATGAATGAAATGATTAGGACCATTATGAGGGATATTAAGAAGGGCATTTTATCATCATTGCAAAGCAGGGACACAGGCAAGTAAAACATGGGAACCTCTGAAGTAACTGTACTCTTTGCTTTACTGCAATGTAAACATTTATGCTCCTCCATTCCATCCCACCATATGACACAGATGTGTGTGTGTGTGTCAGAAAGGAACTAAATCAGAGTGTCGGATGGAACGAGGGGGGGGGATGAATAAATGATGATGAGGGGACAGGGTGCGAAAGAGTGTGTGCCAGTCCCGGGGAGGATCCGAGAATGAGGAGAGGCACGGAGCAGTGATTAGGCAATGGAGTCGCCGCAATACGGGCTCTCTCTCCCTCTCTCTCGCCAGTCTCCGAGGAGCGCGCGTATGAGCCGCTTCCCCTGGCAGACATGGCATCCTCTCAGAGCGCATCAGCGTGTGACGGCGGTGATGGCCACCCCAGAGACCAGGGCACTCAGCACACATTCAGAAAAGCTATTAGCGTGCAGATGTCCTTTGCTTTTTACTCTCTTTTTGAGAGTAAAAGTAAAAAAAATAAAAAATACTCTTGCACAACACAACTGCACAACACAACTGTGTAGACTAGATGTGGATGTAGATGTGGCACACAAAAGTCTAGATGTCTATAAAAAGAATGTCAGAAAGTAGGCACTGTTGCGTGTTGGAGAAGCAAAAGCACCAGGGATTATATTAGAGTAAAATGGAAAAGTGAGTGAACAAACAAATGAATCCGGAATCACCCATAATTTAAAAAAAATAAGCATCTCTTGTTGTACGTCACATAGATTGCAACTCAAGCCAGAGCAATTGTAGAGGAAAATGCCCAGGTTGTTTGTTTATATCAGTTGCTATGGAGCAGAGTGTGCCTTCCTCCATTGGTTTATTTAACTAGGTATTCAAATTCATACACCATAAATAAATCAAATCATTGACATAAACATGGACCTCTGGATAAAATTGCTGTTAAGTTTACCGTCTTGAAGACAAAGACCGAATGCACATAGCCTACAGTACCACAAGTATGCTAATCATGTACACCTCAATTAATCTCCAATTAATTCTCCAAGTGTTCCACTCTATTCTTGGTTTGATATCTTAGGGACTCGCAGACTTAAGTAATCTGTTGTAATAACTGTCACAATGTTCAGTTCAGATACAATTGCCTGAAATATACTGTATATTAGCATAAATGGTACAGTTAGCTAGCTAGTTAGTTAGGTCAGCGCATAGCAAAAACAATATTATCACTGGAGCATCAAAGTGTGCAGGTCCTTGTGTGTGAAGCTTCTCCTCTCCTCTGGCCTGTCCCTCCATCTCCTCCGTCTCTTTCCCTTTCTCCATCTTTCCTTTCTATGCACACTGGCCAGCACTCTGCTAATAGAGCCTCTCTTGAGATGGAGGGGCGATAATGGGGGACAAAGAGGGTTGAGGACAGCAGGGGAGAGAGAGAGAGAGAGAGAGAGAGAGTGAGAGAGAGAGAGAGAGAGAGAGAGTGAGAGTGAGAGAGAGAGAGAGAGAAGTGAGAGAGAGAGAGAGAGAGAGAGAGAGAGAGAGGAGAGAGAGAGAGAGAGAGAGAGAGAGAGCTTGCCTGTCGCAGAGCCTTGTCACAATCAGGGCGTAAAATGCAGAAAAAGCTCCCAGCCAAGAGGCCTTATGTTTACTCCTCTATGCTGTTCATTTGACATTTAGTAGTAAATTATTATTGCAGCCTCGCCCGAGGGGAGCCCCTGCTCTTGCCCCTTCCCCAGTGGTGCGATCGGTACGTGCTGGGCACTTTTGATTTTTCACAGATAAAGATGAGAGAAGTGTGTCAAAGTGAATGCGTTCACATGCAGGGACTTGTGGTCAGGAAATGCTAGAGAAACTGACCTGGTTTTTTGACTACGCAGATGCTATGCCAGACAAACCCTGGCGTGGTGCCCCGTGATTAAAAATAGGGTGGCATTTGGCACCTGCTTTTTTTTGCGTTTTGTTCCTCTTGAGGCAATGCCTCTCTAAATAGATCAGCACCTCTAGCTTTCACACCTGATGCACAAACCATGCCAACCTCGAGGTACCCTGCGATGGTGATAAACCATCCGGCGGATCTTATAACTGATCAAATGATCATTTAATTAGGTGGATTCGGGTCGAGAACGAGGAGCTAAAAGGTGATGACATGGCCTCTCTCGACTGAGGGGCGTCTGATTACATTGACATTTGGAGACTGCGGGCGCTTTGGACCGGTTTGTTGGACAGAGAGGGCTTTCAGCACCCCGCCCCACCCGCCTTTCGCACGTACCAGGCGTGGGCTAAACTGGCTGAACGTTCTTTAATTACAGGCGGGTGCTAACGGTGGACTGGTGGTGGTGTTGTTGTTGGTGGTGAAGGTGGGTGGTGGTGGTGATGATGATGATGGTGGCAGCAGCGGCTTCGCATCTGGGGCACGGAAAGCAGAGACGATGTGACAGCCCCTCACGTCTGTCTCATCCACTCTCGTCTCATCTCATCTCGTCTGGTCTCGTCTCGTCTGCCTTCGCACCCTTGTGTGCCACAGCAGCGGCGGCGGCTGAGAGACGGGTGTCAGGGGGGAGAGAGATTGACACAAGACACGAGGCTCTCACTGTGTGGCATCGACAAGGCCCGTTGCCCAGACCTCTTCCTCTTGTCCTTCCATCACGCTGGGGCTGCCAGCTGGGCGCCCAGCACGGCTCAAACCTGAGACACAACAGAGGCTCTCCGTCAGAAAAACAGCATGCGGCCGCAAGACTCCGGGGAGAAGCCCAGATTCTCCCTGCCAACATCAGCCATCAAACCAGAAAGCACCGCGCATGCAGGCACTCGTCCAGTGGGCTCTGCTGGGGCACTGGCTCTGCCTGTGAAAGAGTCAAGATGAAATCCACCACACTGGGACATGGCTAGAAAGACAAACTGACAGAAAGAAAGACAGAAAGAAAAAGAGAAAGAAAGAAAGAAAGAAAGAAAGAAGGAAGGAAAGAAAGACCGAATGAAAGAAAGAAATGCCTTGGGGTGCTGAAGTGAACACTGTTGAGTGGGACGTGTACACTACAGTTGTCCAGAAACTTCTGCGGACAAATGCAGTTATGTATACCCAACCCTGTGCGTGCCTGAGTGTTCCTGTTCAGCCTGTGCCAGTAAAGCGAAACGCTATTTACGGACTGTTCCTGAAAGGCACGTACAAAACAAATAAATAAATATAAAATAAAATAAAATACAGCCGCCATCCGACCACTCACCAATACTCAACTCCTCACCTCTGGAATGCACCTCCACTGAGGAGCTGTGAAGGAGAAGTGGTGTCCATAAGCACCCTCTCTCTCCCTCCAGAGGACTCTGGCCCCACTTACGGCATTCACTTACCCACTCCGTGCCCAGTAGCGCCTGGCCGTAGCCTTAGCCGGAGTGAGTGGGAAGTGAAGTAAGAGTCCTGGAGTCTGCTCAATAATGGATGAGGGCAGGGTAAACAAATAGGGCAGGAGAAATTAAGCTGAGTTAATTATTCAGCAGGCACCAATGCACTCGGACAGCGTCAAGATTTGCTCCAATAACAGGGCAAGGCCTTCGATTCAAAACGCTCTGGACAGAGCCATCACGCCCATACTCAGTTTGTTTTTTTCGAGGCCCGTGTACACGGGTTTCGGTTGCTTTGAGAGAGCCACAGCTACTCAGCTTGCAGCTACTGTACAAGACCACATGTCAGTCACAAGCCCCTTTTGGGCTTGAGCCAAGAACAGGAGGCTAGGGCAAGGAAGGCTTTCACTGGTGGGTCTCTGTGGGAAGGGGGTATAGAGACACATTAGCATGGTTCAGCAGCTGTTGAACGTGACATCTGCGGTGGGTGGCAGTCTGTCAGATTTTCATACAGTTGCTCTTGGTTTTAGTGATGGAGGATTTTCTTTTTCAATTCTCGGGAGATTAAGAGAGCGTCTGAAGCATCATTCCCTTGCATGTGAAATAATGATGATGTATCAGTTTAGAAACAGACCTACAATCTTCTCAATATTCTATACATCCACTTACTGTGTACTGTACAGTATACGATGGGTGGCAGTATGATGAGGTGACATTATGAATTAAAGATGTTTCAAAATTCATTAAAGATTTACAAAATTGCATCCATATGGACCACAGGCTACAGACTTCACAACAAATAAAGAAAACATCAATAAATCAGTCAGACAAAGTGTTTCCACATCCACGAAAATAATTGTGCTAATCCTCACAATTAGAATAAAATAACACATTAAAAAACTGCAATTAATTGCGGGTGACCGCAATTGAGCCTCATTGATTTTCAGAGGCTGTCCTGAACTTAGTTCTACATATAGGATGAATGTCATGGTATCAAAACTCTTGACATGCTAGCAAGAGCAGAAGATGGAGCATTATTTTGGAGCTAAATAATGCTCCAAATTTAGCCAACATTTTGGTGAGGGAAAAACTGCCATGGTTATTTTCAAAAAGGGTCTTTGAATTCTTTCTCTCTTCCCCTCCAATGTGAGTACGGTCTCTTTCTCTCTCTCCTTCTGTCTTCTTCATATTAACATGGAGTGTTGTGGACCTTCAACTGGCACTTCATTCATCTGGGGTTTGTTGTATTGCAAGAAATATGTCTGGCTCTCATGCTAACAGTCAATGAGCTTAATGGCTTTATTGGAAATCTGTTGGCTTGTTGGCTGTGTAGAATCTGCTGAAAATTAAAAAAAAATAAAATGAAACAATGGTAGTTGAATTCCTTGTTGATTTTATATGAATTCCATTATTCCATTACATTTCAATGTCCATTATTAAAAGCTTAATTAAAAGCAATCAATCGTAATTAATCACAGCAAAATATTGCAATTAGTTAATTCGTTGTTTTTTTATAGTTTATTTTGTAGTATATTTAATAACCAAAATCAAGCTCATTTTGGCCCTTTACACCTCAAAATTCTCTCTGACCTATTCGGACATCAACCAGTCCATTACAATATGTATAAGAATGTAACCGCTACATTAATGCAAATAAACACGTAGCCTCCGAGCGAGAAAAGAGGGCCAGTGTTGAGGGAAGTGTTAATCCTGCCTAATTCACACGGCACGTTTTTAGCACACATCCACTGGCCATTGTCCGTGTGAATATGTCGGCATAATGAAGACACTTCAGTGGCCTCTTCTAGAGATGGAGAGTGTAAAGAAAGGCGCCTTTTCAGCCACGACTTCTTACCTAAGAGAGAGAGAGAGAGAAAGAGAGAGAGAGAGAGAGAAAAAAAACATCTTACACACTGTCTGCCTCGAGGGATTCCATTAAAAACATGCGAATGTAAAGATTCACACTGTGAGCAACAAGGAGGCTGAACAGGAGGAGCACAGCGGTGAAGGTCACCAGGTTAAGTGACACATGAGGGAAAATACTGATGGCCATTTATTATCGAGTCGACACTAATGCGCTCTCAAGTCAGCTGCATTAATCGCAGTTACAACATGAGAGGACTGACATTTAATTCATGTGTAATTATTTATTGACTCATCCAGATATTGAGGTGTAAGGTTGTTCCACAATTTCGTGTGAGAGAAAAAAAATGACTTGAATGCTTGTTACATATTTAATTTAACCAGGATTTCACTGGGAAGAAGTCCCTCTATAAAGAATTAATGTCTGATGCCATTTATTCATGGCACAAATGGCTTCTGTGCCTACATTACAAGGTCCCTTTTCACTGTATCTGAAATCTTAACTGTATAACATCTACTCTTTACATCTAATAGAATAAGAAGTGTACTGTCTGGCATCCTCTCTCCCATACTCATTCTTTCCCTATCTCTCTCTCTCTCTCATACACACATGCACAAACAGACAGACACACACACACTAAAAGGTTATGTGGGCTGTAGAGCAGAGAGTGTTGTCCATGTTTGTAGCCCGCAGCACAGACGCAGACGATGGGGAGACAGACCACTGGCTCCCAGGGCCGAGGCCGAGGGTGTGGGGGGGAGCGAGGTGCAGGCCCAGCCAGCCAGCCAGCCGTCTCCGCCACTGCGGAAGTAACCAGGGATGGCTGAGAGGGGTGCCATTAACTTTACGGCACTAGAGGAAAGAGAGAGGGAGAGAGAAAGAGAGAAGTGGAGAGAGAGAAGGAAAATGAAAGACAGAGAGGAGTGGAGAGAGAAAGAGAGAGAGAGAGAGAGAGAGAGAGAGAGAGAGAGAGAGAGAGAGAGAGAGAGAGAGCCTGGAGCCTTGGGGTCATCTTGAAATGATCCTGATTGGAGAAGATAAGAAGCTCAGAAGAAACATCACACCATAAAGTGGGAGTGTGGCTTATCTAAGCAGTTAAGTGTGTTTGTTGACCTGTGTGTGTGTGTGTGTTTCTGTCATTCAGGAGATTCTGTGTTTGTTGTATGTGTGTGTGTGTGTGTGTGTGAGTGTGAGAGAGAGAGAGAGAGAGAGAGAGAGAGATAGAGAGAGAGAGAGAGAGAGAGTAAGTGAGTGAATGAATGTCTATGTACAGTCTGTGTCTGTCAAAATGTGTGTGTTCATGTGTGCAAAGAACACAATATTTTCCGGCTGCATTCTTCCTCTGGGCCTAATGAGTGAATACAGTTGATCCATACATACACTGTGGCCACTCTCCCCTCCAGCAACTATCAACCTATATCTCTGTATTAATCTCTTCACAGTTCCCCGTCCTCTGTTTTATTTGATGTATTGTGTTACACATCCTTGTTAGAAGCACAGTTGCATGAATTAACCCCTCCTGTGATCGATTAATCCTTAGCTGCATCCTACTTGACCACAGAGCAGTCAGCCTTGCAATGGAGACATCCATCAGCAGGATATGACTCGGATTCAAACTAGCAAGTTGCTCACATGATTGGTGTAGCATGGAGAAAGTGCACAAAGACGTGTTCTCTATGAATTGATCACGGATGAACCCCCAATAAAAATCTGATGGTCAGTTTTTGCTATTAAGTATTCAGCAGTGCTGTTGAAGGAAAGGTGGACTGTGCTTGATGGTCAAGTTTAGTATATTACAAAACCACTACAGTAATTTCCTGTGTATTAGCCACATTGTGCTTAAACCACACGACAGTGTTTTATGCAAGTTATAAAAACAAAACCATATTAATACCATATTAACTCCTCCCGTGTATTAACCTCATAGCTTAAGAAATTTTGCAAAATCAGTGTATAAACCTCGGCTTATAGTTGGGAAATTACAGGTATGTGGAAAGTTTATGGGATCATTATGTTATTGGTAACAAAGAGTTCTACTGTCTTCTTTTCAAGAATGCATTAGTAGGTCCATTGGTTTAGCAGCTTTAGTTGTAAAAAATATTATAAGAAGCTTTCATCTCTCACTGAGAACTCCTAATGTATGTGTAAAAGGTTCACAGCACAACTTCTCCCCACTGGAAAAAAGATCACATGGAGTTTCCTCTTCTTTACTAGTAGCAGCTGAAGAATCGTGCTATTCAGAAAAATCACAATGCTTGACAGTTGAGATTGATGATGGATGATGTTTTTTTTTTTATTCCTGCTTTTTTGTCTTTCTTCCCTTCTTTCTTCCTTCTTTTTTTCTCCCTATCCCTGTTTTTATTTCTTTAGCCAGTCCACAGGACCCCTCTAAGAGCTGTTCCACACCGAGCCTCAGAACTGACCGGTGAAGCACCTCACCCGGGGCCTGCAAGCTCAAGATTTAGAGTCAAGTCTTCCCTGGGCAGCCGGATCCAGTTTCACCTCCGTCAGGCCCACACGGCTCTCCTCCACTTGACCCTGCCGATTCTGACACAACGTCGGCCGTTTTTAAAGAAGCGATTTCACACCACATCTGGGGAGTTGTGTCGCCCACCCCCCTCAGGGGACGGCTGTTACCCCTCAACCACCTTTTTCCGGCTGTTGTTTTTTTATTCGGTGTCACGTGTTAATGGTCATGCTGCTAAATGACCCTTGGTACAAGAGACCCATTTGATGGGGCTCTAGACCCTGCTTTGCATAAGAGCAGCCCTGAAACATGTTGTGTTTGACCCGCACGTCTCTTTGGGTTGACCCGCGGCACTTGTGGAGACTGCTGCATGGGCCTGGGAGTTTGACTTGAAATTCCCAGGTGAACGTGTAAGCCAATTAGGAGAACTGATATGACAAATTACACTTGGGCAATGGGGAACTGAAAGAGGCACTTTTTTGTAACAGTACATTAAAAACTGTTGAAAGTCGGTGACAAAAAGTCAATTATGAATGAGACTGGACTGCACTGCTTTGAGCCCTGGGGTATTGAACTAAGTCCTTGTTGAAGGCAAATTTACACCTGTTCAGTTATCTAAGATCTGAAATAAGATAAAAGTATCTTTTGTACTAAAAGCTTTGATAAACTCTAAGCTTGTGTTGTGTGACATTGGGTCGGAAATCTGGCTTAAAGAAATATCCAGGATGAAATGTTTCATTACACAAACACTTTTTGATGACCTTATTAAAAGCACATCAATAAAATAAAGATAAATACAAATTGCATGTTTTGGGTCAAACTGTCAGCATGGATTTAGAGAATCAAAAAGAACACTGACTCCCATGTAATCCACTTTAACCATAACTAGATCAGTTTGATTTCTTTCAGAATAATTATTAATTCTAATCTCACCAAAATAATCCAGGAAATACTTGCCTGCAATGCACTACAATCAGTCAGCAATGCTTTGTGCTGTTTTAATAACACAAAAATGCTCTCAAACGGTAAGGAGAAACCTGATCTTTATCTCTGAATAATGAAAAAAAAATGAACCAACCGCAAAGAGCCGTTCTAGACTTCCTTCTTGTGTTACATGTAAAACTGCAGCAAACAACAGAAGCAGCCCCAGTTTGGAACACAACATAAATATTATGGCATGTTGTTCCGGTTCTACTTCCTTCCCATTCTCATCCCGACGCAGTGGCGAGTATTGGTCAACTTTCCGGCTGTATTTTTTACAGTATTGCTTTGCCAATACAGGAGTCAATACTCTTGCGAACCTGTGGGAATACGGACCCAAGGAGCAGTAAACGAAGAGAGAGAGGGAGAGCCATAACGATTCCCCCGGCTGGCCAGCCACTGGCTGAAGCAAGCAAAGATCGGCCACTGATTCATTGGCCGCCATGATCTGTACCTGAAGGAAATTCATGTATGATTATTCTGTGTCAAGTGTCTTTTCAGCTCAGGCTGTTGGCTGTGGTCAGTACATCAGGAAGAAGTATCTATGTGTTAACATATAAACACACCATGTAACATACTACCCCTTTCTCTCTCTCTCTTTCTTATGCACACACACACACACACACATACCCACATACACTCACACACACACACAAAAGCAAACAACACAGCTCCTGCATGAATTTTTCATAACATCATGCTCAATACTAAATGCAATAAGTGTTTCTTGTAAGATGACTCCTAGGCACTTACAGCACTTGAGCGGCCAGCGGCCAAGGTTTCCGCTCTCTGCACCGTGGCCTTGCCAGTCCACTGCTGGGTGACACCCGATGCTGCTGTGGTCCCCAAACACATGGGAGCAGTGTTTGACAGGACTCGCAGAGAGAGAGAGAGAGGGATAGAGAGGGATAGAGAGAGAGAAAGAGAGAAAGAGGGGATATAGAGAGTTACATTGTTAACAATGAAAATAAGTCCAAAGAAGGAACAGAAAGGAAGAGTAAGACCAAAAGAACAAAGAGGAAGGATAGAACAAAAGAATACATAGCGACAAAGGGCAATAAGAATGGAGGCAAAAGATGTGGTCATTAAGACTCAGAGAGAGACTGAAAAAGAGGGGGAGACAGAAAGAGAGGGTGGAAAGGAGAGAGATGGAGAGAGAGGGAGGAAGGGGGGGGGGGGGGGGGGCGAAAGGTCAGATGACACTGGTAGTGTCCCGCAGGAGATCGCCGCTGCTCCAGGCTTGATCCCGTCTAACCAGATTGGCCTCCGCGCTGGGGAGGAACAACGCAAATCCCCTTTTCCCCCACTATGATACGTAAATAAGAGTAATCCGCACCACTCATCCATGCAGACAACCCCCCAACCCCATCCCTCTCTCCCTCCCTCCCTCTTCCTCTCCATCCCTCCCTCCAACACTCTTTCTATCCCTTCCCTCCCAAAGCTACCCCAAGCTCTCCCACCCCGCTCCCTCTGTTTCCTGTCATCCACAGTTGTTTAATTCAGGCTGGTCAGGAGTTCAGGTGGATACGGGTGTTCAGTATCATCCAGGAGCTTAAGCTTTTCGTCTGCCCCCTCCGCTCTCACCCCAAGCACCCCTGCCCCCAAGCCCCGTACCAAAGCGCTTTTTTATTAAGGGCCTTTGTTAGATATTTTGGAGATTTTTTTAATTTCCTTGGCTTTCATACAATGCTGACCTTGCTGCCAAACATGCTTCCCTTGATGAGATACGCAGAAGCGGTCGGTCTAATCGGGACTGAAAGCACAACGGCAACAGATGGGCACAAGGGCAAACGTGGACATCGCTGATTGGTAATCAGATACGCATTGGGCTGCATCGATTCACTCAAAAGAAGTCGGGCTCAGATGTCATATCGAGAGGCACAATTAATTACAGATTTCAAAATTAGAGGAGGGCAGAGCACCTGATGATTGATAAGATCACAAATTCATCTATGGATTGACAGATTCCGTACGATCCACCTCGATTCATGAGTGTTCTTTCAATGTCCAAATGCTTTTCAACCTTGCCTCAGAAAATGGCAAACAATATCATTCAAGATCAATGCAGCCCCTCACTCATAGTATTGATATCTTGTCCAGTTAATGCTTCCTGTTGTTGGTTCTTGACATCGTAGATGAAATGACCGGATGTTTTGTTAATGGCAGGTCCTTTTGTAGACGGCAACTGGTCAGCCTGGCTATTAGCTGTATTTCTCTGGTAGAAAGGGCAGCCATTTGTGGAAATGTTTTAGACAATAAAAAAACACCATAAAAGTGAAATATTGTCACGGACAGAAGACGACCCAAGAGCGCAAGTTCAAATTCAGAGTCTTTTTATTGAAGGGTTCAGGGGGGAAGAGGAGTGAGAGAAACGTGAGGTCTTGGAGGTTCCGGTTCCAGGGGTGCTAGGAGTGCCAGGGGTGTCAGGGGTTCTCGGGGCTCAGGGGAACCCACACACAACAGCAAGGTGAACAGCAGGCAGTGGTACAGACCAGGGCTAGGCACTAAACGTGGTGAGAGACAGAAGGCAGATTCGAGTTACCGGGGGGACTGAAGATCGGAGAGTAATCGAGAAGATCCGGAAGGCGGGTCGGGATAAGCGGGGCGGTAGAACAGGGAGGCAGTCAAGAAAGGATCCGAATCACAGGTAGGAGTCAGAGAGTAGACAGGCAGGCAGGCAGGTTACTGGTACAGGTTTGAAGACGATCTGACAGGGCTTGGCTGAAAAACAGGGCTTTATATACTGGGAGAGGTTAGTGGAGAAATGCAGTGCAGCTGGCAGAGTAATTAGAGCAGAGTGGGGCAAGGTGAGGATGGTGAGTGGGAAATGCAGCGCAGCTGGCCAGGTAACAAGAGCAGAGCAGGGCGGAGCCAGGTGGAGCTCGTTAGGCAGAGTAGAGAGAGAGTGAATCAATTAAGGTTGTTGCCCGGGAGAGAGAATGCTCATGACAGGACCCCCCCCCTAAGGGATGGCCCCAGAAGTCCCAAGAACAACATCATGCCGGGAGGGTGGAGGGGAGCAGGCGGCGGGTCAGAACTCCTCCGAGCGGTCCGAGTGAGCATCCTCATCCTCAGCTGGAGGGTCACGGTTGGGAGACAGGACAGGTACTGAGACAGGATCAGGGTCCGGCACAGGACAGGAAGCCGGGCGGGCAGGACGGCTAGGGACCCCTCTGGGACGGCCCCTACGGATTGCAGGCTGATCAGGATGTAGTCGGTGGAAGTCAGTGATGAGGGTCCGGTCCACTATCCTCCTGGCCGGGATCCAGGTCCTCTCCTCCGGACCATATCCCTCCCAGTCAACGAGGTACTGGAGACCCCTACCCCGTCGCCTAGAGCGGAGCAGCCGCCGGACGGTGAAGACAGGACCGCCATCTAAGAGGCGCGGAGGAGGCGGCGGCGGAGCCGCAGGGACCAGGGGACTTTCATGGACCGGCTTGACCTTGGAGACGTGGAAGGTGGGATGGACCCGCATGGAAGTGGGCAACTGAAGCCGAACCGCCGTTGGACTGATGACTTTCTGCACAGGAAAAGGACCAATGAAGCGAGGGGCCAGCTTTCGTGATTCAACCCGCAGCGGCAGATCCCGGGCAGACAGCCAGACCTTCTGACCAACCCGGTAAGTAGGTGCTGGGGCCCTCCGTCGGTTGGCACCGACGGCGTAGCTGGTTCCTGACTTCAGGAGCATAGTGCGAGCCTGGGCCCAAGTGCGGCGGCAGCGGCGGGCATACGCAAGGGCAGACGGACAGGTGGCATCCGCTTCCTGGCTGGCAAACAGTGGGGGTTGATACCCGTAGACACACTGAAAGGGGGAGAGCCCGGTGGCGGAACTGGTGAGTGAATTATGGGCATATTCCACCCAGAGCAGGTGTTGAGCCCAGGCCCGGGGATCTTGGGAGGCCACGCACCTCAGTGCCTTCTCCAGCTCCTGGTTCATGCGTTCAGTTTGGCCGTTTGACTGCGGGTGGAATCCAGATGATAGGCTGGCGGTGGCCCCAAGGAGATGACAGAACTCCTTCCAAAAGGTTGCTGAGAATTGCGGCCCCCGGTCTGACACTATATCCTGGGGTAGGCCATGGATACGAAACACATGTTCCAGGACCACCTGGGCGGTCTCCTTAGCAGAGGGTAGTTTAGGAAGAGGCACGAAGTGGGTCATCTTACTAAAGCGGTCAACAATGGTAAGGATGACTGTGTGTCCGTCAGAGGGCGGAAGACCCGTAACAAAGTCCAGTGAAACGTGGGACCAGGGCCGCTTGGGTACGAGTAGGGGTTGCAGCAACCCAGCAGGAGGCTGGTTGGGGGTCTTGTTTCGGTTACAAGTGGGACAAGCTCGGATGAATTCTTGGACATCCCGTCTCATCCGCCGCCACCAGAACCGCTGGCGGACCATATGAAGGGTGCGAGTGATGCCGGGATGACAGGCCAGACGGGATTTGTGCCCCCACTGGATCACAGGTGACCTGAGATTTGCTGGAACAAACAGACGGTTGGGGGCGCTGGTGCTTGGGCCAGGCTGATTCCGAAGAGCCTCCATGACCTGCTTCTCGATCTCCCAGGTGAGGGCCGCTACGACAAAGTGGCTGGGAAGAATGGGAGCTGGCATGGCGGTGATCTCGTCCTTCTGAAACATCCGGGAAAGGGCATCAGGTTTGATGTTGCGAGATCCCGGGCGGTAGGAGAGCGTGAAATTGAAGCGGGTAAAGAACAGAGACCACCGCTGTTGACGGGAGTTCAGCCTCCTGGCTGTTTGGATATACTCCAGGTTTTTGTGGTCTGTCCACACTACGAATGGTTCCTTTGACCCCTCTAACCAGTGCCGCCATTCTTCAAGGGCGAGCTTGACGGCCAGCAGCTCGCGGTTCCCAATGTCGTAGTTGCATTCGGCTGGGGTTAGCCGACGGGAGTAGAAGGCACAGGGGTGCATCTTGCCATCCTCGGCTGCTCTCTGAGAAAGCACTGCACCCACTCCCACGTCCGAAGCATCTACCTCCACCACAAACTGCCTTGCTGCATCTGGCATCTGGAGGATGGGAGCGGAAGTGAAACGTGTCTTGAGGCTATGGAAGGCCTTATCAGCAGCTGCTGTCCATTGGTACGGCTGTTTAGTGCTGGTTAGCGCCGTGAGTGGTGCAGCCACTGTGCTATAGTTTCGGATGAACCTCCTATAGAAGTTCGCAAAGCCCAGGAACTGTTGCAACTTTTTCCGAGACTCAGGGACTGGCCAGGACGTGACAGCCGACACCTTCGTGAGATCCATCTGAATGCTGCCCTCGTTGATCACATACCCCAGGAATGAAACGGTCTTGGCATGGAACTCGCACTTCTCTGCCTTC
Organism: Alosa sapidissima; assembly: GCF_018492685.1. Lineage (NCBI taxonomy): Eukaryota > Metazoa > Chordata > Actinopteri > Clupeiformes > Clupeidae > Alosa > Alosa sapidissima. Next base: position 15,611,219 of record NC_055969.1, read on the forward strand.
ACGAAAAGAGAGTTCTCCAGCAGGCGGCGCAGGACCAACTGGACATGGTGCGTGTGTTCTGACAGAGTCTTTGAGAATATTAAAATATCGTCAAGGTACACAAAAACGAATGTATTTAGCATGTCCCTGAGGATATCATTCACTAGGGCTTGAAAAACTGCTGGGGCATTGGTGAGGCCAAATGGCATGACGAGGTATTCATAGTGGCCGGTTGGTGTGTTGAACGCAGTCTTCCACTCGTCTCCCTCTCTCACCCGCACCAGATGGTAGGCATTGCGAAGGTCCAGCTTCGTGAATACGGTGGCTCCCTGCAGCAGTTCGAAGGCAGACGAAAGTAAGGGCAGTGGGTAGCGATTCTTAACCGTGATGTCGTTCAGACCCCGGTAATCTATGCATGGACGAAGAGAACCGTCCTTCTTACCGACGAAGAAGAATCCCGCTCCTGCGGGGGAAGAAGACGGTCTGATTATCCCGGCGGCAAGAGAGTCATTAATGTAGTCTTCCATGGCCTTTCTTTCCGGGGCTGACAGTGAATACAGACGACCCTTGGGAGGTGCTGTGCCAGGCAGGAGATCAATCGCGCAGTCATAGGGTCTGTGTGGGGGTAGAGATGTCGCCTTGGATTTGTTGAACACCTCTTTCAGGCTGTGGTAACAGGTCGGAACATTGGATATGTCGGGGGTAGCGCTAGATATTTCCCGATGAACGGGCAGGGTGGCCCCCCTTAAACAGGTCTGGTGACAACTCCTTCCCCACGAACGGACTGTTCCTGTCTCCCAGTCGATGTGGGGGTTGTGCTGACGGAGCCACGGGTATCCGAGAATGAGTGGTTGGCCAGGTGAGTGTAGGAGGTGAAACTGGATGGACTCTTGGTGGTTTCCTGACAGCAGAATTGTCACAGGGGCTGAGATGTGAGTGACCGTGCCCAGATGATGTCCATCCAGGGCTCGTACAGGAATGGGTTGTGCCAGTTGATGATGGTTCACGTCCAGTCGCCGTGCAAGCTCAGGGTCCATGATGTTTGCTTCGGCTCCAGAATCCACAAGGGCGGCCAACGTATGAGTCGTGTCGGAAAGCTGAAGGCGGAGATGAAGCAGGGGTTTTCGAATGGAGGGAGACTGAAGACTTGTTGAGCTCACCCGGATCTCCCCTACACCTGGTGAGCTGCGGCTTTTGCCGGACAGGTGGCGACCATGGTGATTTTCACCACCACAGTAGAGGCAAAGGTTGGAGGTTAGACGGCGCCGACGCTCCTCGGGAGTCAGAGAGGCACGGCCAATCTCCATGGCCTCAGGCTGATTGAGTTGGCCTTGGGACTTGACAGGCAGGGGCTGGACAGAGGAGGTATCGACCCGAGTGCGGATGGCAGGTTGACTGAGACGCCCCTTCTCCCTCCTCCGGGTCTGTATACGGCGGTCAATGCGGACGGCAAGGTCAATGGCGGCATCAAGCGTTGAGGGCGGGTCATGAGAAACAAGCTCGTCTTTGATATAGTCCGCCAAGCTGTGGAGGAAGGCTTGCACCAGTGCCTCTGAGTTAAACGAGCTTTGACTGGCCAGGGTACGAAAGTCAATGGAGAAGTCTGCCACTGTCCGATTGCCCTGACGGATGGTGAGCAGAGCTTGTGACGCTTCGGCTGTTGGCGAGCCTAGATCAAAGACCTTTAACATCTCCTCCTCAAAGGCACTGAAGGAGGCACAGGCTGGGGTTTGCCGGTCAAATTCCGCCGTTCCCCACAACCGAGCTCGGCCGGTGAGATGGGTGATGACATACCCCACCTTGGCTCCCTCCGTTGAGAAGGTCCTGGGCTGTAGTGCGAACTGGATTCGGCAGCTGCTCAAGAATGGTCTTACTTGCTTTTGGTTTCCATCGAAACGTTCCGGGTTCCCAATCTTTGGTTCAGGAGTGTGGGGATCTGGTGGCAGCACTGCCGGTGGTACAGGAACAGAAGAACCAGGGGTGGGTGCAGGTGGAGTAGCCGGGTTTGAGAGTAGTTGCAGGGCTTGGGCTAGCAGTTGTTGCTGCAGTTGGAACTGTTGCTGCTGCTGTTGAAGCTGTTGCTGTTGCTGCTGGAGAAGGGAAGCGATGTCGCCAGCCATCCGATTGATGTCTCCCTCAGTGCGTTCCAGTCGCTGTAGGGCAGTCATCTCGGGCTCTTCCTCCATAGTGGTCAGGGAGTGCGCTGGGTCCATGAGGGTCAGATCGTTCTGTCACGGACAGAAGACGACCCAAGAGCGCAAGTTCAAATTCAGAGTCTTTTTATTGAAGGGTTCAGGGGGGAAGAGGAGTGAGAGAAACGTGAGGTCTTGGAGGTTCCGGTTCCAGGGGTGCTAGGAGTGCCAGGGGTGTCAGGGGTTCTCGGGGCTCAGGGGAACCCACACACAACAGCAAGGTGAACAGCAGGCAGTGGTACAGACCAGGGCTAGGCACTAAACGTGGTGAGAGACAGAAGGCAGATTCGAGTTACCGGGGGGACTGAAGATCGGAGAGTAATCGAGAAGATCCGGAAGGCGGGTCGGGATAAGCGGGGCGGTAGAACAGGGAGGCAGTCAAGAAAGGATCCGAATCACAGGTAGGAGTCAGAGAGTAGACAGGCAGGCAGGCAGGTTACTGGTACAGGTTTGAAGACGATCTGACAGGGCTTGGCTGAAAAACAGGGCTTTATATACTGGGAGAGGTTAGTGGAGAAATGCAGTGCAGCTGGCAGAGTAATTAGAGCAGAGTGGGGCAAGGTGAGGATGGTGAGTGGGAAATGCAGCGCAGCTGGCCAGGTAACAAGAGCAGAGCAGGGCGGAGCCAGGTGGAGCTCGTTAGGCAGAGTAGAGAGAGAGTGAATCAATTAAGGTTGTTGCCCGGGAGAGAGAATGCTCATGACAAATATATGAGAGTGACCAATGAGATTTCTTTTAGGAGAGATGGTCATTGTGGGCGGAAAAAAAAGTAATTACATAAAGTTGAATGTAAAAGCTAAACTGGCACAACAATCAACCAATCTGTTGTCTTTGTGTGTGTGTGTGTGTGTGTGTGTGTGTGTGTGTGTGTGTGTGTGTGTGTGTGTGTGTGTGTGTGTGTGTGTGTGTGTGTGTGTTAAATGCCTTAAATGTTGTGCCACCACTAAAACAACAATGCAGTAATTAAAAGGTTGCTGAGTCTAATGGAGGGACATTGTGCTAAACCATTGCGCTAAATTGATTACACAAGGGTCAGCAAAAAGTTTGGGAGGGCCAAACGAGAGGACATTGACGTTCAACTCACGCTCCTTGGGCACTATCGAGCGGAGGCATTAAAGTTAATTTGCAGCTGGGAGTGGCTGATTGGCGGGGAAAAAAAAGAAGAAAAAAAGAAAAAAAAAGGAAAGAAACAAACCGGAAGTCCACCAACTCCCTGACAAGTCAATCCACCTGATTTAGAGTGGGAGGCCTGGGCACTCAGAGATCGTTTGATTGACAGGGTCGTTATGGGCATGACATCACGAGATGGGGAGTGGCTTTGTGAGAGACGTGCTTTGAAAGCCATCACAGGGGGGGATTGGGAGGTGAGGGAGTGTGGTCTTTACAGGCCACTGTAGGGCTTCACAGCACATGCCGCAGGGCCCATTTCCTCACGGATGTCAGCAAGAAGGCAATTATTGCTTTTGAAAACATAAGAGATCATAAATATTGGACGCAAAAGGCCTCATATAACAAACCGGCGCTCTCTATATTCAACCAACCCCTCATCACAGAAATACACATTCACGCACACACACAGACACACACACACACACACACACACACACAAACACGTGTGTGATAATCAGAGGCGGACAGAGTACAAAGCTTCATTACTTGAGTAAAAGTACAGATACACTTTGCTAAATTTTACTCAAGTACAAGTAAAAGTACAACAGTCAGATGTCTACTTAAGTAAAACTAGTACTTGTTTTTAAAAGTACTTGAGCATCAAGAGTACAAGAGTAGCCTACATTTTCTAAATATTGCATTTCTACTGCCACAGTGCTTACATTTATGTACAGAAACATCCTACATGGAGTTATGAAAAATGTTAATGTTAATACCTTGGAGAATGTAAAATGAATTGGAAGTAAAATCAAGTCATTTTCATCTTTTTACCATGTTGCCAGGGATGGGCAGTATTTCTAATACATGTATATAAAATACGTATTTCAAATACAAAATACTATTTTGTAATTGAAACACTTGAAGTGAAAACTATCATTATAACTTCAAAATTGAAATAGTCTGACGAGGTGGGGCCACGGGTTGGCACATTCCCGGGATGGACCTGTGGCGCCTGCACAATCCAATCACGTTTGAGAGGGAAACAACAAATTGAGGGTTTCCGAGATTTTTCCTTTTTTTTTAGAAGAAGTAACGGTTACACACGGTTATGGATAGAAATGTAGTGGAGTAAAGAGTTCAATATTTATCTCTCAAATGTACTTGAGTAAAGTCATGAGTACTCCCCAAAAATAATACTCGAGTAAAGTACAGATCCCTCAAAATTGTACTCAAGTACTGTACTCAAGTAAATGTACTCCGTTACTGTCCGGCTCTGGTGATAATTGACAAAACATATCTCAACTCTTTCTGGGATTTTGATAATTAACGTTAATTGGACAGTATTTCACATCTTTAAAAAGAACGGCAGTTTCCTGGTCACAGACCCACCATAGAAATGATCATAAAGATATTATCATACATCATAGATCACAGACATATACAGTATAGCATACCCCTAACACACACACATACACACACACACACATAATTACAGCCTCTTGGACACACACACACACACGTTCACAAAGCTCATGAAAAATGTAAAGAGAGTCATGTTCCCACAAAGCCCTTTAGCAAAGCGGGGCTTGATTGTAGACAATGGGGACATGGCGTGTCATAGTGCCATCAAGCCTTAATTACTAAACACAGTGTTTTTGTCAGTTACACCACAGGCCCATTTAAACAAAAACTTGAACTCCATTAGCCATTCTTTCATCTTCGTTAAGTTGTTTTTCGTGTTTACTGCAACTTTAAATGTCGTCTTGAGTTTGCAGAGTGGTGACTTGGAGGGAGTCATCATTAACCTATGATCTTGCAACCACCACTGGTTGTTAAATATAGGACTGACTATCTATATACATTGTCATTAAAGCACTATCAGGAAGTATATTCACAACTTAATATCTGCATATATGTTCAAGTATCCATAAAATCATATATTGATTTGCTTATTTAAAGACATGCTTTATTCAAGACTGACTTCCTGCCCAACAAACACATACATTCTGTCAACACATGATCTTCGGTGATGCTTAGCCACGCTCCATATCTGTTTGGCTTCAGTCTGGAGTCATATGTGATCAGGGAAAGGCAACACGTCAACCGGCTGGCCAGCGTCTCGAAGCTGCCATCAAATCACAAAGCGCAGAGAGAGAGAGAAAGAGAAAGAGAGAGAGAGATGAGGGCAGTGGAGAGAGAGAGAGAGAGAGAGAGAGAGAGAGAAAGCCAGAAAAGATCGCACACTCTGTTTTTTCTCTATAGGAGTGCTTGCGCTCCAGCTCAGATAAAAGTAAGTGTCAGAGCCTAATTGGGTTATAGCGGGCGGTGATGGATCGGGCCCCGGCCGGGGAGACGCTCGGCCGACATTAGGGTGTCTGAGATGTCAGGCAGAGTGCGCTGTCATTAATAGCTTTCCCCGCGATTACTGCATTAAGTTTATTAGCAGCTGAGAAAAACTCTTCTGCAAGCACTCCCCGAGTTCGCCTGGCCGTGAGGAGGGCCTGCTTCATCTGTGTGTGTGTGTGTGTGTGTGTGTGTGTGTGTGTGAGTGATTCGCCCATGCCGTGAGGAGGGCCGGCTCCATCTCGAGTGTATGAATCTGTCTCCCTCTGTCTGCCTTGCGCTTGTCACTGACCCCCCCACCATGCACTCTCTCTGATAAAATACTGACAAAACACTAGCAAAACACTGTACCAGGGAACCTATACAGAAGTGTGTGATTTCACTAGATGGCTTCCGACAGCACATATTTACTTGTGATGACAAGTATCAGCTGCATAGAAACGAGACAGGATTCAGCATTTCTGTGTGTTTACGCCGGAGTTTCTGTTTCAGGTCAGCAGCTACAGTATAGGGTCACTATAGGGATTGCTTTCACTGTTCTAGCATTCTCGCTTTCCTTGCCACTGTTCTAGATCTCCAATACTGGCCCAGCAATCCGTTATGCACTTCTCAATAACCTAATAGTTCTAATGTGTGAAGATTGATTTTTAGGCACGTGTGCTCTGAATTTGTTATTTTTTTCCCACCATTCCCGTATTTGTTTTTTCCCCCCTGACTCTCTGATTTATGCCCATGTTGTTATTAATACGATGCCATTGACTTTACTGTGTAGTAAAACATGTCAGATATGAGGGCTCGGGTCACAGTGTCAGACCTGTACACCAAACGGACGGATGGATGGATGGATGGATGGATGGATGGATGGATGGATGGAACGATGGACTAACAGGGCTGGGGGGGGGGGGTTTGGGGGAGCTTTTGCTGATTGTTGCTCTCATTTTTAAATGGACGGATGGGTGAAGGAGGCTGAGGAGGAGGTGGAAGAGAGGGGGAAAGAGGAGTGGAGTTGAGAAGAGGAGTGGAGTGGAGGATAGGAGTGGAGGGGAGGATAGAAGAGGAGTGGAGTGGAGGATAGGAGTGGAGGGGAGGATAGAAGAGGAGAGGAGTGGAGGATAGGAGTGGAGGGGAGGATAGAAGAGGAGTGGAGTGGAGGATAGGAGACCTGTGGGAGTTGCGATGAAGACGGACGGCGATGGGGCCAGACCCAGGGAACGAGCTGAGAGTGTCCTTTTATTCCAACCAAAGGCCCCATCAGTCTTCCCCCTCTATCTCTCTCTCTCTCTCTAACTCAGTCTCTCTCTCCCTCTCTCTCTATCTCTCTTGAGAACATGGACAGACTTAATCACCGCTCCTCTGTCTGACTGGCTTAAATGTCTGCCCAGCTCCCCCAGTCAAATGGCTTGGACGGCGGCACAGATCGCAGGCTGCTCCCACGGGTTTGTAACGAAGCTTTTGTGGCCCACTGTTCACAACACACACACACACACACACACACACACACACACACACACACACACACACACACACACACACACACACACACACAAATCTGGGACCAGCGCTGCGTCCGCCTCTCTCAATTGCTTGAGTTTAAAGCCGTAATTGGGGACACTGATCCCGTGTCAGTTCTGTCAAGAGACGGTCAGTAACTGGAGTCTTGTTAGCGGCCCGCTGATGACTTCCCATTGCACCCTTCCCTTTGGGTTGGAGGGTGGTGGTGGGGTGGGGAGGGAGGGGCAGGGGTGTCCGTCTGTCAGCGCAAAGGGCCCCTGCCGGCTCGGCTGACCTGTATTCTTGCAATGGGCACGGGTGGGACAATTGAGACCCCTGATCTGATTCCGCAGAAGATCCTGTTGCCCCCCCCCCCCTTCCCAGAGCACTGTGGGAACGGCGCCCGGCCCCAATTTGTCGTACGCAGGATGGAGCGGGCGGCCAGATTTCCCCTGGGTGCTTCACGGAGGGCACTGGATCCCATGTGAGCTGCCCCACATCCGTTTTTTTTGCATCTCCCTCTCTCTCGTTTTCCGACACAGGTAGCTGTTTGTGTGCCCCTCGTCTGACTAAGCCCATGCGTATACATGCAGAGGGGGGAGGTAGCCGGTGGCGTTTCTTGCGGGCCAGGTATTGGCTTTCCCCTGAGGGAGAGTTCTAATTAGGTAATTGACTGACACACAAAGCAGGTGCACGTATCCGTTACAGCAGGGCTCGACCTGTTCATTATTAAACGGTGACCCTCTTTGGCACTCGCACCGGAGGTTCCCGAGGCGTAAGAGGGACAGAGGTCCCGGATCAACCCCCTCCACCTCTAACTTCACCCTACTACATCCATAAAGAAGTGACCACTTCCCCCACCCCACCCCACCTCACTCTCCACCCTACCCTTACCCTCCTGTGCTCGTCTCTGGAAACACCGCCCCGGTTCGTAATTACACTTGCTGCTCCGGCCAGCTCGTCTCTGCGTTCGCATCACATCGGGGCGCCATCGCTGCCTCTCCGGTTTCCTGAGCCGAAGACCGCTCGCCGTTTGTTTCTGTCTTCCGTCCCTCCGTCCAGGGATATGATTGGCTCCCGCCAGAAACAACAAAACCTCCACAAGACAACCGGATCGAGATCAATATCTGTCATAAGTGCGCTCGTAGATAGGGTCATGTTTGAGAATAGAGACAGTGTATTTTTGGGCCTCACTGGGTTCAGTCAATTAGGCACAAATTAGCTTTTTCCTGATTACATATATGGGCCAAAATTGCAGTGGAAGCCACTCGGGACTAGTTTCATCAGCAGTTTTGGTGGACTATGCGTGGGCAAAATGAAACGTAATCTTTTATTGGTCCTTCCCAACGGAGACAACAGAGATCATCTGAAAATGTGCATTGTGGGTTAATCACCGTCTTCCGTTAGTGAATGGAGCCTAAGTAGGCTAAAGAAAGAAAGAAAGAAAGAAAAAAAAGAAAAAAAAAAGAAAGAAAAAAAGAATGGGAAAAATGCTAAGATGATGGAGAGGATTGATTTGATTGAGCTGTTTTGTGAACAGCTGCATTACAAAGTGAGCCATGCATGGCTTCCTTTTCATTCAAGTCCATTTAGGTCGCCTGCACAACACGGTATGCGAAGGTCAGATGGTGTCATATAATGCTATCCTGAGTTACCTCAGGTCAGCTAATATATTAGTACAGTATCAGTACAATTTAGATATAATAAACTAAATCAGAGCACTGACCTTAAGCCAGTCTGTGAAAACAGCATCATTACAAAGTGAATAAAAGTCTGATTTGTCACACTCTATTCAATCATCAGATGTTCTGCTCACAGTAGAGCTTATCAGTTTTCACAGTTTTCTTTTTTTGTCGACTACGTTTGCGACTGATGCCATGCTCCACTTCCACCTGATGTATTTCAGTCAACACTGATGCATAAAACCGGGGGGAAGAGTGGAGTTGAATTGCACCAATTACCTTCTGAATGACACCCCATCTATACTTCTGCCTACAGTAACCTAGACACCTGCTCGCTACTGGGAGAATATCTCTTTTCTGGGTTATCGACATGCATGAGGGCGGAGAGCTGGATGCGTTTCCCTTAGAGAGCCGAGAGGCACGGTGGAATCTGAGCGGCCTGTTTCTCCTCATTGTCGAGCCTTCGCTGGCATTATTCACAGGAGCGGAGCGAACAAACGCTTAGGCCACCAGTCTGTGCCCCTTGGCCGAGCTGAGATATGGATTGATAGTTGAGAAGGAAAATTGATTCATACGGGAGAGGGTGTGGGGTGGGGTGGGGGTCGGGGGGGTGGGGGGTTGGGGGTGGTCCGAGCTCTCACCCTCACCCTCGTCCAGGCACTGGATCGCCGTGGAAACGGGAGACGGCCCTGCCATATTAATTCATCGGGCCCACACATTTCATTTTCCCCGAGACAGGGGCAGAGTTACGGAATGTGCCCACTCTCGGAGACGCAGATGTCAAAGCCACTGCATCACTGTATCCGGAAATGGGAAGGAGGTGGTGGGGGGCTATTGAATGTACTGCCAAACCTCAGGCAGGAGGCGAGGGTAGTGGAGACAGGTGGCAACTCCAGCTTGGTGCGAGGAAACTGACAGATCAGGGGGAGAACTGATATCACATCCGGAAGGAGGTGTAAGTATGTTTGTGCACTTCGTGTGTGTGTGTGTGTGTGTGTGTGTGTGTGTGTTCATGCATGTCTATGTGCAAATGTGTGTGTGTGTGTGTGTGTGTGTGTGTGTAAGTGTGCAGGTCCAAGACAACAGCTGACTGCAGTCGATCTGGTCCACATTCGGTCCAGGCCCGGCCCACACCAGACCCAGCTCTATAGCAGTGAGCTGCTATGTGGGACACCAGAACTGGGATCAGAGTGACAAAGATGAGGGATTAGACGGCATCGGCATCTTCTGCTCTCCTCAGCTTCTCCGAGGGATTCTTAGGGATTAGCGCAGCGTGAGGAGTCGCCTCCAGAGATTATCACTGTGTGAGAGAGGTGACATTAGGTTCTTATATAAAAAATAATCTTGGGTATAATCTCTTCCTGTTTTAACCAAAGACTTGAGGGGTTAGCCGAGGGTTATGAAGAAGACGTGAGAATAATTCCCTGCTGGATTGACACAAGTGACCTCACAGAGCCTCTGGAGGCTTTCTGAAACATGAAACACTTGCACAGTGAGATGCAATTCATTATAATTTATAATATAATATAATATAATATAATATAATATAATATAATTTATCATTTTATTATATAGCTATCCTATTGTTTTTCATTACACATTTTCCCACCATGGAAATGCAAATGATAGCAACCTCAGTGTTCTGTACAGTGTTCTGACTGTAGCTTTGAATGGTGGAAGTGGAGACAGAGCATAAAAGCATAGATGAGGGAGAAAATCTGAATCTGGAAGAGCTCAAACTTGTATTATCACTAGCAAAAAGCCAATGGACATTTAAAAGACTTCTTGTGTACTTCTCCAAGTACACAAACAAAAACACAGACATACAGACATTTCCCCACAAAACCTCAGTGCAGTAGATTTATGATCGGGGCAGATTCCCCTCCTCCTCCTCCTCCTCCTCCTCCTGCTCATCTCCCCAGTCCTTGCCCCACTCCATCCACAATCTCCTCACCCTAGATTAACAGAGATCCGGTGGAATCATATTAATCATCTCTCATCCAGATGTGTCTCATCTAACAGAGAGGCCACTCTGTCCAGAAGCTTAAACACACAACCCGCGGAGGAAAATAAATAAATAAATAAACAAATAAATAAATGAGGGTGGTGGGGGTGGTGGAGGGGAGGACAGAAATGATTGGATTCATAGTGACAGTGATTGATTGATATCAAACAAGGCCTCTTTGTTTGTACAGTGGGATAAGAGACTTTGACATGAATAGCACGCCAGACACTGCTGTAATCCATTCAAACACAGACGAAGCTTGTTTGAGTGACAGTGATTTTTTGGGAGATGCATTTGTCTCGATTCAGATTTTGGGTTTTCAATTTTTTTGGAGGTGGAGGGGGACAACAAGATTTTGGGGAATGCTTTGTGCACGCCATGCTTGATATTTTTCATCATATTGTTTGTGATAAGCTCCTCAAAGTGCTGAATAGGGTCATGTACTCGTTGTAATCTGTCGACTGGAGTAGTTTGACATTTTGGATTTTGGGGAAACAAAATAACAACTCGCTGATCCCAACCCAAAACACTGAATGTTTGTCAATATTTATGCAGAGAGAGACAGTACAGAGATCTTTTGTTCACACTGAATCAGAAAATGTTCACTGGCTCATCTTGTTCATCTCAAACAGCCTTTTCTTTTAAAGGGCTCTTGGCTCATGCTTAACTAATTACTTTCATCCCAACAGTATATAAACACACCTTTTAAAGCTTCAAATAGCTCTCCTCTCTCCCTTCCCAGCTTGACCTCTGAACCCCTATCACCATTTGACCCCTGTAGCCACCCATCTCTCGTCTCTATCCTTTAAGAGGCTAAGGTGAGGTGTGTGAGTGTGTGTGTGTGTGTGTGTGTGTGTGTGGGGGGGGGGGTGCTTAGGTGTTCAACATTTTTTCTTGACTGCTTTCAAATCCCTTCCAGCGCACACAAAACACGCTATAAAAGGCCAAAAGCGCAAATAAAAATCATCTTTACGAGATGTAGGAGAGGGAGAGAAAAGGAAAGAGAAGAGAAGAAAAGAGAAGAGAAGAGAGAAGTGGGCCTCCTTCCTTAAGCTCATCACTTCAGTCTTGACCTTGCCGACCCCCCTGTTGCGATCTGAGGCAACTACGTGGCCCGCTGATTCAATAACCGAAGGGGTCAGCGAGACTGTCACTGCCAGGACGGATTTCCTGGAGCACTGTGAAGACCAGGGACCATCTATTTGGTCTCTCCGAAATCCCACCTCTTAACGCAGAGGCACGTTGGAGGACACAGACAAAGGTGCGAGACTCAAAAACGTTTGCACCTGTATTTCACGTTTGCTGTTAAATGGTGGTCGTTTGGCTTCCAACAGATGGGTGTTTCCTTTGGAACTCCAAGCGCTTATCTCGCCCTTGCCACGACACCGCAGTCGTAACCCGTGATTTTTTTATAGCGTCCTGTCAAAGAGATGGTTATCGTATCATATTACGGCGTATGATAAGATGCGCATGGTGCTGTTTAAACGCGTAAAATGTGGAAACAGCAGGGCGTGAGATAGATCATCTCAACACATGGAGAGCAGGGAGTCTGGACAGCAGACAGTGGTCTTCCTCCAAACACCCCTGTGGAGAGCAGACACCTCTCACTTTAATTAAGCCAATAAATCAGATTCCCTCTTTCTTCCTCTCTCTCTCTCTCTTTTCCTCTCTCCTTGTCTCTCTCTCATTCTCTGGATGTGTGGGAGTAACACTGATAGCCCCCCCCCCCCCCTCAAAAAAACCATTTCCCACCCCCCAGGTGTTCTCATGTCACACATGAAACCCAATCGGACTTAAAGACGTGCCAGCCCCCGAGAGGAAAAATGCTTTTAGGGAACTTTTAAAACTGTCTTTAACAGTGTATTTTTAGTGCCCACTAAAACCCTCAGTCACACCACACGGAACACTGGGACCAGTGGGGAAACAGAAAGAGAGAGAGAGAGAGAGAGAGAGAGAGAGAGAGAGAGAGAGAGAGAGAGAGAGAGAGAGAGAGATGGGGAAGGGGAGGGAGAGTGTGGGAGATAGATAGAATGAGATATAGAGGGAGGGAGACAAGATGAGAGGCAAAGGAAGAAAGAGAGAGAGATGGAGAGGGAAAAGGATAGATTGAGAGAAGAAGAAAGAGAGAGAGGAAAGGTAAAGGATGTGAGACAGACAGAGAGAAAAAGAAAAAAGAAAAAGAATAGAATGATAGAGAGAGAAAGAGAGCAAGACAGACTTCAGTGAGTACAGACAGTTCTCCTGTTGCATTCCTTATATGCCATCTGAACAGGTTGTGTCCTAATTTGGTCATCTTGATAACCTGACAGCATCCAAACCAATACAACTGTCCCACTTTCCACATGCAGAGGACCATACTTTCATTTCCATCAATATAAAGGCACAGATAATCTTGAGATATATGTTTTCTGATATATGACATTCATATTCGTAGCCACATTGAAATAAGAACCAGATGTCTTTTTGGAGATAAACAGTACAGTGAAGGAATATATTTTCCTTCGTCAAAAATGTGCTTGAAATTAGTGCCACTGATGCTGTATCAAAGTACCACAGTGACACAGTTTGTGTAAATATAGGACAACTATTGAGCAATTTGTCATGTGCAGTGTCTGCTTTTTCAAAGCCTAGCAACTACTGTAACAACAAACATTTGAGGGTTAAAAAGAGGGCCTGCATTCTGAGGGACGTAAAAAGGAATGAGTTTATCACTAGACCTTAAATGACTTTGACTTAAATGAAGCCAATTTGACATGTTGGCAGAAGGCACCACAAATCTTTATTTAGTAATGAGCGTAATCAAATTTATTGAGTTCAATTTGCTTAGGACATAAGCATGCCAAAACAATATGTGTAATTGGACCAGACACTAGCTGTTGCCTCTTAGAGGGAATAAAGTGTTGTGTAATCAAAATAACTTGTGTCTCAGTTTGGATGCAGCAACAGCAGAGGCAGAGCTTGGAGACGTACAGTAACGTCACAGGAGTCCATGTTCCAGCCGCCTCTCTCAGACACACAGCTTTCACCTGGTGCTGAACACACAGGCATGTTTTATGATGCCGAGAGTGAGTATTGCATATGAACCTCATAGGCCCCCAAGACAGACAGACACACACACACACACACACACACACACACACACACACACACACACACACACACACACACACACACACACTCACTTACTCACTCACTAAATATGCAGGCAAAATATGCAGACACACACACACACAAAAATACATAGACAGAATATATCAGGACACACAGACTCTCTATCTCTCACACACACACGCACACACACGTGTGCACACATACATATACACACACACACACACACGTCTGCACACATACTCACACACACACCGGCCCCTGCTCTCCAGGCCAGGGCCTAACAGCGTATCTCCTGACCCTTCCACTCGGCGGCTTGTAAAAGGCGCCACAGGGGGTCCCGGCGAGTGCGGGAATGGAAGCCATGTGACAGAAGACAGCGCCTATAAATATGGCCGAGATCACAGAGGTGCCTAATGCCCAGGCGGACAGACGGGGCCTTTTTACCACCCCGTCTACAACATCTTAAAAAGTGCCTGTCGTGTCATATGAAACCCATAAAACACAAAAACTTCCTTGCTCGCCGAGAGAATAAAAAAGAGGAGATAAAAATAAATAAATAAATAAATATATAAATAAATAAAACACTGACAACCTCCATCAAGGCTGGATCTCAACTCACTACCCCCGTTGCTTCCACAAACTGCCCCCCAAACTGTCCCAACTCACTGTCTACATTTCTACCTCATGACTCTGGTTCTTTTTCCTCCTCTTAAAATATCACTGTGAGCGCACCATAAAGCTAGGCATGGCCGTGCTGAGCCTGACAAGAGCAGAGCAGAGCAGAGCTGAGCATAGCAGAGCAGAGCAGGGTGCTGGGTTATGGCCGGGGACCTCTGAACACTATCCGTCTTTTTATCACAGCAGCAGAAGTTTCTCTTCCGCTGCCCTCTGTTTTTTTTTTATCTCCTTTTATCTTTTTATTTCCCTTTATGGTCCCTCACTCCTCCACTCCTTTACCTCCTCCTGTCTCACTTTTTAATCGGCCTCTCTGTCTAGCACTGCCAACGTACTGTATTGTTGTACGCACGGCATATCTGGATTTCAGTGTTTGATACAATGTTTGGATCACTTTGGAAATATCTCTCTATCTCTGTTACTGTTCCTGTAGTAGTAGCTTAGTAAGGAGCACAAAAGCCAGGCCAGTACAGGCCGGCTTTCCTGTGGTGACTGATATGAAACTTTGCACTGCACTCTCACATCCACTCAGCAAGGCTGAGGAGAGCTTCCCCTGCTGTGCTTTGGGAAACAGGGTCGTGTGTGTAGTAGGAACAGGAGAGCTGGAGTAGATTAGTTTAGGAGGGAGAGGGAGGAACAGCCCCTCAGACTGGCTATGAGGTCCAGCCACGGAGAGAGAGGACGGACCGGACCGCCATCACCGCCGTTCACCATGTTGGCATGGGGGAGCAGCTGCCTCTACTGTCACATGTGACGTGAGTCAGCACGACCCTGCTGCAAGCATTTTCCGTCCACACGGACTCACACACACACACACACACACACACACACACACACAGCTAGGCCCATATGAAGAGGGGTGAATATGTGTGTATGTGTGTGTTGGTGGGTGGGTGGTGGTGAGGATAGACACAAGGCAGTGTCTGTGTCATACTGACTCGGGAGAAATTCAGCTGCAGATGTGACGAGAACAAGCTGCTCCAGCGGAGTCTCCTCTCATTCTTCTGAATAAGACAAGATGACATGCCGCTGTAATTGGGTTTGGATGGCATTTCTTTATAACCTTAACCATATTTGTCATTACTCTTCCCACCCGGGCGCGTTTCGCCCCCATTTCCTTGGGGAACAGTGTCTGACTACAGACGCAGACTGCTTGTATATCTTCAAAAAGACCCTTTACAGTGTTATGTGATGCCCTTTACACAATGTCCTTATTCAGCTGCTGATGGCGATGCTCAAAGGGCATAGACGTACTAAAATTCACCATTACAAGAGAAACAAAATGCCAAATAGGTAATGTAAACATTTTACATCAGGTTCTGTGCTGACTATAAGTTCTTTGCTTTCGACCATCTGCCCTCATTTTTTTTTCTATGTCAAAGGAGTTGTAACATCACAAATTTATCTCACATTTCTAAGATAACTTTATATCAAATGAACTATTTCATTCGATAACTATGTCATTCAGATACAGCAGGCCTGTCTGAATAGAGTGGTAGAGCTAAAGTTTCTGTTCTTACAGGAAGAGCCGCCACAGAGTCCACGCACCACAGTGAAGTGGATGAGTGACGAGGCTTTGCTTCAGGGCCCAGAGAGGTGGCCGTGGCTGTGGCGGCTGCTAGCTCTTTTTAACTCGTGCCAATGACCTTGCGCCTACGTGAGGAGTAATAGTATTCAGATGGAAGCGAGAGCTTGCATGCGTGTGTGTGTATGTGTGTGTGTGTGTGTGCAAGTGTGTGTCTGAGTGTGTGTGTGTGTGTGTGTGTGTGTGTGTGTGTGCGCACAATGTGTGGGTTTGCTCTGCGTCTGTTCTTGTGGCTCCCAACAGACCCCACCCACCCTCTCTTGTCTGAAGGCCTTCTCTCTCTCTCCCCCTTTCTCCCTCATTCTCTCTCTTTCTCTCCCTCACCTCCCCCCCCCCACACACACACACACTTCTCCCTCACACTCTCTCTCTGATTCTTCTCTCTTTCTCTCCCTTTTTTTTTGCTCTCTCCTTCTCCCTGCAGCTTGAGAATGCGCAGCAGCTCCCGTTCTGGCAAGGAGATGTCATCGATTGCACTCGGCCGGAGCTGCTCTCATTACCTCATCGGAAGGAAATAGTTGGGCCTGGGAGACGAGCTGCGTGAGGAGGCCCTCTCTCTCTCTTCCTCCTTCTCTCTCTCTCTCCATCTCTCTCTCTTCCTCTCGCTCTCTCTCATATTCTTAGAGGAGGCTAGGGCCACTGTCACCAGGCCTCACAATGGGCAGTGTTCCTCCAAACGTTTCCTCCTTCTGCAGCCACTGAGGCCTTGAGACAAATAAATTAATCTCCGTGATAAATAGGCCTGTTCCTCAAGTAGGACGTTGAACCGAACAAATGGCTTCTTTAATTTACCCAGGGGGATTCGCAATTAGCGCTGGAAAGTTTCTGGGGCTTTGGGGGAAAAAAGGACTCTTGTTGAAAAAAATACGAGCGAAAGCAGAGTTCCGTAATGTGAATGAGTGAATGATGCGTGCTATCGCTTTCTGCTTACATGCATAGCGGAAAACAATAGGGTTGTTATTCTCTTGGAAAAAAAGAGCTTCTGTGCACATTTGTTGATTTGACTCTGACTTAGTCTCTTTCCTGTCTGGGGTATATTTACGCACTTTCAAGTGCCTTCCAGTCCCACTTCACATTACAGGCACTTAGAAGTTTCTGTGAGAAAAAAAAAATAATAGTACGTGCTTGTTAAGTAAGTAAATATAATTACACGCCACTAACTTTGTAAGTACATCTTGTAATTACACTGTATCTATCAATTGATAATGTGTTAGGTACATAGTATTACGTGTACTTCTAAGTATTACTATATACAGTATTGTGTCCCATAATATAAAATTGACTCAGTTTTCTTAATTGTTGTGATTTATATATATATATATATATATATATATATATATATATATCCATTTTTAATTCTTAAAAATCCACATGCACATGTTTATGTTTATATATATAAACATAAACATGTGCATGAGGATTTTTAAGAATTAAAAATGGAATGATGATGATGACAAACAGCTTCAAACTTAGTTATATTTTGCAAATATTGGGTACATTTCATGTAAATGCATTTTCAATTTTGTAAATAGAACAATAATGTTTTAATAATAATGACATTTGACATGTTCTGTGCACTTCATTCTGCTGAAAGCTCAGCGTTGGTGCACAACACCTTTTATGACTAAATCCTCTTGACCTGCAGGAGTTAGTTGCCGACTGTCATGGTCTCAAAGGCATTCTGATAAACCAGTCACTCAAAGGGATTTTTGAGATCAGAGATCCAATCAAAGACTCAGTCTTAAGTGAGCCCCCCTGTCCAAAACATACAGCACACACACACACACACACACACACACACACACACACACACACATATACGCACACACACATGCTTAAACACAATTCACAATTGAACTAACTTGAACTGTCTATGTCTATAAAATGCAGGGAAGAGAAAACACACTCACACTGACAGCAATGAAGACACAGAAAGAACCCCCCCCCACCCCTAACACACACACACACACACACACACACACACACACACACACACATGCACACACACGCAAACACACAGATCTTTATATCCCTCAAATGTGCGGACCAGAAGAAAAACCCACCAGATCATGAAGAAGCACAAAAAGAACATGTGGTATATTCTTGTGTTTTAGCATGACAGGTGATACATGATGGTTGTCAGACATCATAGTCACATCCTAGAATTATGCATTACGCTTTAAAAACACGGAGGCCATTGAGATAGGAAGCACGGCCTTCTCATCTTCTTTAGATTTGGAAAAGTAAAACCAGTAATCTGGTTTATAATCTTAAGTGTAATATCCAACTTAATCACAAAATGCTAAAATTGCTTGTCAGAAAGAACATATCGTGGTCAAAAACCCCACAAATGCTCTAATTTAAATGACAGACCTTAAAGCTCTTACTCGCTAACCAAAAGGCTTTCATTTGTTTGAGAGCAAATCTGTTGTTTGTTTTTAGTGGGTTCTGGAGTCATGCCGTAACCAAGGCCACAAAGGCTCTAAATCAGAGGGAGCGAATGAGCTGCTCACTGATGACATCGTCTTGAACTCATCACCTGTGAAGTCATGCAGAGGAAGCTGCACTATCTCCTCCTTGAGCGGATATGAGACACACAGCACGGTGGATGCTCCTTACAAGTCTTAAAAAATGGTCATGGTCATCACGGAAAAGTACACATACACATATTAACAATTACGCAACACTCTCTAGTTCCGCACACACATGCTTACAGACACATACGTCTGCACACGTGTATATGCACACACCTGAACAAATGTATACAAATACATAACACACACACACAGATGCCTATATATAAGTACACACACACAAAATACACACATGCACACACACACACACACACACACACACACACACACACACACACACAACAACCCGGCCTCTTGTCCAGCCAACAGACAGACAGGGCTGGTGCTAAATGCTAGGCTGGTCTGGGCACTGAGCCTGTGAAGCTGAAACGCTTTAATCAGGCCTGATGCTGCCTGCTGCCGTAATGAATGGAGGCCCCGAGTCTGCTGGAGGAGAGGAGGAGGAAGAGGGAAGGCAATCTCTGGAAATGATTACCGACTCATTTCCTTGTTTATCCTGCCTTTGAAAAGGGAGAGAACCCCAACCCACCCCCCCCACCCCCACCCCAACACAATCCACCACCACCACCACCTCCTCCATCGTCACCACTCCACCCCGACGCTCATTCAGTCCGCACCACCGCCCTAACTCAGCACCTAACCCCCACCCTACCATCACGTCCTCAACACACACACACACACCCAACACCATTCACACAGATAGACACACTTTCTCTCACATACATAGACGCATACATGAATCCATACATTCATGTATCCACACGTACACATACAGCATACACATATGCAGATACACTAACAAAAAAATGTACACAATACACAGATATGAGCCAGTTCAATCAAGTCTTTATCTCATCTGTCTACCAAGTCAATGTCTCTCCATTTCTCATTTTCTTTCTCTCTCTCTTTCCCTCTCTCTCTCTTCAATTCTGTCTGTGCCCTCTCTCTTTCCCTTTCTCTCTCTACAATTCTGTCTGACCCACCTCCCCCACCCCTCTCTCTCTCTCTCACTCTCTCTCTCTCTCTCTCCTTCCTCTTTGTGTATCATTGTTGGGCCCACTTTTGAACATTTGGCATACGGGATCAAGCCTCTTTTTTTTGTATTCCTGGACTGGGACCACGTTTTGCTCTTGTTCACCTTCAAGTGCAGGGAGTAGGGTGGTGGTGGTGGTGTGTGGAGGCGGGTGGGGTGGGGGGCAGGGTTTAAGGCTGAAGTTAATGGCTGGAAATCTCCAACTAACCTCCCCAACAGCTGTCTCTCCACCCCACTCTCTTCTCTTCTCTTCTCTTCTCTTCTGTCCGTCTCGCTCTCCTTTCTCCAGCGTCTCCCCCCTTATCGTTTTTGTTTTCGGCCAACTGGCCCCCCCCCCAGCCCAGTCTAGGAGCGGGATAAAGCCTCCGCTTGTTGATAAAACAACCACTCCAGTGAATTTCCCCAAAAATTGGCTTTTTCTCTGAGACAAGTGGCTAGAGGCCGGAAGAGAGAAAAGAAAGGAGGAGGTGTGTGTGTGTGTGTGTGTGTGTGTGTGTGTGTGTGTGTGTGTGTGTGAGAGGGGGGTTCAAGCGTTCCTTTTTCTTCTCCTACTTCTCCTGCTTCTTCTCCTCCCTCTTCCCCTTCTTCCTCCGGCTGAAAAGAAGAATGGAGAAAAGCTGGCCGTTGGAGTTGTCTTTCATTGGCAATCCATCCTCAAAAGCTTTGGCAGGCTCTGCGCCAGTAATGATGCAAAGGCCAAGAGCCTGTTGAACTTCACATTTGGCAAGAGCCACTACTACACAGCAATGATAACAATAATAATAATAATAATAATAATAATAATAATAATAATAATAATAATAATATGTT
>NC_055969.1:15636828-15661828 GCF_018492685.1 Alosa sapidissima
TGTGTGCGCACGTGTGCATGAGTGTGTGTGTGTGTGTGTGTGTGTGTTGAGGGTGGAGGGGTCACATGGCAGCGGCGGCAGAGGCCCTATTTAAGCCACAGTGACATGAAAACACACTCGGGCGGGAGACGGGCCAGGCAGGCGCGGGCGCTAATCCAAAGTGACACGCTGGATGTCACAAATCTCGCACCACCGGGTGGGATGTTAATGGCCATTAAAGAGCCACAGTCCATGCAGGCCGAGCCACCAAGCAACAACATCAGATCAGAGATCACCAACAATACATGGGTGAAAAAGAGATAAGGTGCTAGTTAAGGAATTACAAAATAATGACTATCGACAACAACTATGTGTTTGTTATCTGACAGAGTAAGATTCTTTAATTAAATGCAAATCGAAAAGAGTCAAATAAATAAATCTTATCATCTCTGTATGACTCTGGATGGCTGGAACTGGTGCTTTCTGCCTTGTATCTGATGTGTATGCATGTGTGTGGGCTAGAGGGAGGGGGTACATCTGATGGGTTGTGTCAATCTTGTGGATATATGTCTAATGTGTAATGGAATGAATGTGTCTACTCTATGTTTCCTATGTGTTCTATACTATTCTTACCAGTGAGACCAAAGATAATTTTCATGCAGACATGACAATAAAATATATTCTATTCTAAAACTGATTGAGTTCCGGTCCTTGATTGTGATTGGCTGAATCACGTTCAATGCCATTGTAAAATGCGTACAACCGCTAGCGCGTCGTGCCTAACAACGCCCCCTTAGCTGCTGTAGAATCAGTGTAACCTACGGCCTCTCAGGGCTTATTGCTTAATTCTGTTCTGTTCTATTCTACAGTATTCTATTCTAATCTATCTCTTAATGGTGACCTACTGTGTACACTTCCATACAAAAAATCCCAGAACGTTCACTGTTCACTTAAGAGTGAGGTCCATGCTTTGTACTGTACACACTAAGTGAAACTGAGTGTGTGATTTCCACACAGCAGTGTGTAGTAACAGAAATCCTTACAGTTCTCATCACTCCCAGGCAGCAGACACTGATAAAACCCATTTCTTTCTCACATGCTGCCTCCATAGCACCAATCAGACAACTGATGCGTGACGCATGGTTTTGGAGAGGAGAGGGACGATGGGGAGGAGGGGGGGGGCGTGCTGACGAGGAGCTTAACCCTGCACCCCTGCACTTGAGACCCACACACCTGGCCAGGATGTGGGCAAGGTTCACGGGAGCTCCACCAAGGTGGGCTCTGTGTACATATGTGTACGTGTGTGTGTATGTGTGTGTGTTGGGGGGTCCCATGTTTTTGAAATGATATCCATTACTGTTTGTGACAGGCTTCCCAGACAGCAGGCTTTGATGCTTGCTCAGACTGACAGAGCGGGCCAAGTGACACTGATGGCTTTGGGCACAAATCAGAGTCGGTTTACTGCATCCCAGCAGCCGCCACTCACCACTCCAACTCAAGCTGCCGCGCTCCTCTACTCCTCATGTTCTTCACTACTTCTCTCTTCGCTCCTCTACTCCTCCTGTTCTTCACTACTTCTCTCTTCGCTCCTCTACTCCTCCTGTTCTTCACTACTTCACTCTTCGCTCCTCTACTCCTCCTGTTCTTCACTACTTCTCTCTTCGCTCCTCTACTCCTCCTGTTCTTCACTACTTCTCTCTTCGCTCCTCTACTCCTCCTGTTCTTCACTACTTCTCTCTTCGCTCCTCTACTCCTCCTGTTCTTCACTACTTCACTCTTCGCTCCTCTACTCCTCCTGTTCTTCACTACTTCTCTCTTCGCTCCTCTACTCCTCCTGTTCTTCACTACTTCTCTCTTCGCTCCTCTACTCCTCCTGTTCTTCACTACTTCTCTCTTTGCTCCTCTACTCCTCCTGTTCTTTACTACTTCTCTCTCCTCTACTCCTCCTGTTCTTCACTACATCTCTTTTCGCACCTCCTTTATCTACCTCTCTTCATCACCCCTTTCTTATCTTCATGTTCTTTCCCACTTCTCTTCTTGTCCCAACTCTCCTTAATCTATCTATTGTATCTATCTATCCTTATATCCTCTTTTCGTATTTCTGTTCATCACCCCTTTCTTCTTATTATCTTCATGTTCTTTCCCACTCCACTTTCTTGCCCCAACTCTTCTTAATTCCCGGATTCAATAATATTATCTATCTATCTATCTATCTATCTATCTATCTATCTATCTATCCTCTTTTCTAATCTCTCTTCATTACTCCTTTCCTCTCACCTGCGCACTCCTTACCTCATCTACACTTTGCCCTTGTATGACCCTATTTCCTCTCTTGTCTTTTCCATCCCTATTCCTTATCCCTTTCTTTCCATTTACTTTTTTTTCTGGCTTCCCTCTTTTTTTATAGTCTTTCATCTACTCCCCAAAAACCAACCACAGGATCAGGGAAAAGAGCCAGGCAGAGAAACTGAAGAAGGAAAGTCAGGTGGAAGAGGAGGAGAGAGAGAGTCAGAGAGAGACAGAGAGAGAGAGAGAGTCAGAGAGAGACAGAGAGAGAGAGAGAGAGAGAGTCAGAGAGAGACAGAGAGAGAGAGAGAGAGAGAGAGGTGAAAGTGAAGAAACGTGAGAGTAAAAAGAAAATAAATAGTTTGGGACAAAGAAGTCAAACAAATTTCTTCCCTCTGACTATTTTCTCTATTTTGCTTCTAAATCTTTTTAACCGTATTTATTTATTTGTTTGTTTAATTCATTTACATCTTCTTTCCCAAAGTCTCTTGTGTTCTTCACGCCATACTGCTCTCCTCCTCTGAGGCATAGATGAGTTATAACATCTGCTGTGAAAAAGGAAGAAAGACAGAAAAAAAGAGAGAGAGATACACGTGGGCACTGAGAAACAAGCAGAATGTGCACTTAGGCTACAGAGGAGGCTCTTTAAACATCTTAATGCATTACTCTGTCATTTCTGCATTCGTGAGGACACTGGCAGGCACAGCATTGTCAGAGGACAGACTTCCCCAGAGACTAACTGCCACACTACTGTTTAACATTTCAAGGCTTTGTTACACTCAATGTGCTGAGCTTTTTCTGTGAAAATACCATATCACAGAAAACAATCAGGAAACGCTGTGGCTACCATCATCTAGAACATCTGGCGAGAATGTTTCTTTTGATAAAAAGAAAATGATTAAACTTTATCTCAATCTATTCATTTCAGATACATGATCCCATTTTCATTCTACACCACCACTTTTGAATTATTATGAGATCTTAGTATGATTGGAGTTCTAAGAATTACACAGTTCATTTCAGTTACACATTCAGGAGATGGCACTATATGATGGAGAGAATAATTTCAACGAAAAAACAAGTTCAGAAATTCCACTGGGTTTGGGGGTTATATGCCCATTCTCATTACTACTTGTCATGCACCCCTATTTCAGATCCAGACCTCCCTTTAGGGGTGTGGTTGAGGCCCTGTCACTAGATTGCTTTTAAAAAGGTGCATGCTAGAGCACTGGGCTTCCTGCTACGTCCCAGCAAAGGTTAGATGGCGAGCCATCCAGGAGTGTGCGTGCGATGCATGTATGTGGTGGTGGCAATGTCGCCTTACTACATGTCACTCACATCATATGTATGTTTGTTTGCGTGCGAACACTTGCACACATGTAGGAAGGCACAAACAAGGTAACATGCACAGGCACGCACAATTTCTTTAATGAAATCACAAGACACATACACACACTATAACACACACAAACACACACACGCACACATGTAACACATCACACTGACAGTAGCCACAGCGGCACCAACGGTGCAGCAGCAGAGAGAACAAGAGAAGAGAAGAGAGGAGATTAGAGGAGATGAGAGGAGATGAGAGGAGAGGAGATGTGATGAGAGTAGAGGAGAGGTACAGACATGAACTCCTCCTGAAAGGCCTCTAGCCACCATGCCAGCATGATAACTTCAGCGCCCGCTGTGCCTCTCCCCTTTGCACTGTACGGGGAGGGGGGAGTTGGGGGTTGAGAGGGGTGGGTGGGGGGTGGGGGGGGGGGGCACACGCTCGCCACCCCACTCCCCCCTGCTCCCCGCCTGCTCAAACCCATTTGCGCTGCTATCTCCCCAAGCCCCGCGTTTATTTCTGTCAGCTTCCATATTCTTGTCTTCACAGCGTGTTTGGCCTTCTCCTCCGCCAGGCGTTTTTGGTGCGCTCGGCAGATGCGGCTCCCTGCTCCTCACACTAACCCCCCCCCCCCCCCCCCACCCACCCTTTACCCCACTCCACTTCACTCAGTCCGGATGGTGGAGGAAGAGAAAGGAGAAAGGGAATTGGTGGAAAAAAGAGCGAGAGAGAAAAAAAGCAGGCACCAGTTCTGCAGGCTCCCTGGGAGGGCGGCTTGAGGACGCGTCACACAACAACCTGCACCGCATGACAGGGAACGCAGCATTCACTTTGGTCTCCTCTTCTGCTATGTAATACACAACTACAGAATGAGAGCAATCAGCTGTTCCTCTTCAAGCATGCATGGTGCTTCAATCTCATGGACAACACTGTTCATTTGTGATTAGAAAAAGCTTCCCTCTTTCTCTTTTGAGACATTATCTCTATACTTAAATCTCAGCACTGGCTCCTAGTTATGTATACAGTAGAATCGATTTTAAAGTTCTGCTACTTGTTTAAAAATCTTTGAATGGTTTGGGATAAACCCCTGGTCAAAACTATTAGTGAAAGAGCTTTTAGCCACAGGGCAGTCCTATTCTGGAATGAACTCCCTACTGAAATTAAATATGCCTCAACTGCCACCATTTTTAAGTCACGCCTCAAGACTAAATTATTCACTGCTGTTTTCTCCTAAAGTATTTATTTAGCTATTTATTCATTTTAATTATTTTTTATTAATATATTTATTATTATTTTATTTAATCTCTTTTTACCTGTCTGCATTGTATGTTTTTTCTACTTTTTACTGTATTTGACCTATTTTATTCTATTTCACTGTAAAGCACATTGAATTGCCTGAAGTTGCATGAAATGTGCTATACAAATAAACTTGCCTTGCCTTTCAATTTGTTTTGATGGTCAAACTATTCACTGCCCAAAAAAGTGGAATATTTAAACTTAAAGAATCCCTGCAAATACACAAGACATACAAGGCCAGATGATCTGATGATTAATGCCATGTCGTGTATTGACTACCAATGTCAGGAAAGAAAACAAACAACCATCGCAAATCCTTCCATTCTGCCTTTGACTTGACTCTTGACACTCCCTTTCACTTTGTCACAACACAAAACACACACACACACACACACACACACACACACACACACACACACACACACACACACACACACACACACACACACACACACACACACACACACACACACACACACACACACACACACACACACACACACACACACACACACGCGCGCGTGCGCGCACACACACACACTGCATCCTCTCCAGTCCATCTTAGTGCCATCAGCTCTGATTGGCTGATGAAAGTACAGGGACAGGGGGGATAAGAGATGGGGTGTGGAGAAAGTGTGTGTTTGTGTGTGTGTGTGTGTGTGTGTGTGTGTGTGTGTGTGTGTGTGTAGGGCGGGTGGTATCGAGCTCCGATCCTCAGCACAGTGCATATCCCCTAATGAGATGAGGAGAGGCGAGCCCAGTCCATCCCAGCCCGGCCCCCATCGATCACCGAACCCATGTTCAGGCCCTCCTCTCCCTGCCCTCAACACAGCAGTTAAGGGAGGTCTTGGCCGTATATATTGACCGCTGGCCTACCCCCACACATACACACATGCTTGCATGCATGCACCCACCCACTCCACCCAACCTGAGCGGTCAGATTTACTGCATTGGGCTTAGTCTACTTCACTCAATCAGCAGGGAGGAGAAGGAAGAGAGGCAGCAGAGAGAGCGAGAGCGAGAGAGAGAGAGAGAGAGTATATAACAAACAAACAAACGGGCTACAACTCAGGGCGAGCGATAGCAGCCTGACACTATTACCAATCCCTCAGGTGCTTTATGCACTCTCTCATCAGGCACGGCTTGGCCAGCTGGCAGACCACAGACGGCTGACAACCGCACTTTAGCAGGACCTACTTAGAGCCTCCAACCTCTCGCTCCAGCACAGGTCTTCTCTTTTTTCTTTTTGACTTTTTCGTTTTGCTTTGGAGGTTTTTTTTCTCTTCCTGAGGAGCTGATAGGTAGTACTGTAGGTGCTATGGGTGAAGGAGGAGGAGGAGGAGGAGGAGGAGGAGGAGTGAACAAATCTCTCTACCTCAAACTCCTGTTTCTCTTTCTCTCATCACCTTCATCTCTTTCCCTCTTTATCAATCAACAACATTCAAACCTCTACCACAAAGCTACAGGCCATTTGTTTACTGAGGAACAGCGAAAACACAACACTCTTCGCCAACCCATTCCTCCAAGGCCCCTTTCCCAGCCCCTCTCTTTCTCTCTATCCATCCATCCATCTTTCTTCCATCTCTCTCTCTCTCCCACTCTCCTACTCTCTCTATCTCTCTTTTTTCATCTCTATCCATCCATCCATCTTTCTTCCATCCCTCTCTCTCTTCCACTCTCCTACTCTCTCTCTTCCACTCTCCTACTCTCTCTCTCTCTCTTTCTCTCTCTCTCTTTCCATCCTCCCCTCCTGCGTGGTCAGGGGCCTCCCGTGCTTGCTCCCTGCTCTCTGGCAGATCGTAAAAGATAATTGCGCTGCCTGGGCTCTTTTAAGACCTCCAGAACGAAGGGCTGCAGGGGTGGTCAGTGCCCTAATGTGTGTGTTTAGCATGGGGGGCCGATGGCCCGCCCGCCTACCCACCCGGGTTAACGCTAGCTGGAGATGAGGGCCCGTCCACACCTCCACTATTTAGGTGTGGAAATGTGGAAAAGAGGGGGGGGGTGTATGTGTGTGTGTGTGTGCATGGTTTCTGTTTGTGTATGTGTGTGTGTGTGTGTGTGTGTGTGTGTGTGTGTGTGTGTGTGTGTGTGTGTGTGTTTGTGCAGACGGGTGTGAAGTTTTGGATTGTTGTGTTTTGGTATATTGTCACACCCAGAGACAAGGTGTAACATAACTTTATGCAGCCTACTCACACTCTCTCTCACACACACACACACACGCACACACCACTGCCCACCCCGGTCACACATACACACACCCCCCGTTCTCCTTCCCAGCCCCAGACACATAGTAATCTGTGGGGAGTCATTCACAAGTGCTGCCCTTCCCAACTCACCCACCCCGCAGTTTAAAAGCAACACGGCGACTTCATTAAGTGTCCGTGCAGGTAACAGCGTGTACCTCGTAATACTGAGGCCAGAGTCTAGCCACACACACACACACACACACACACACACACACACCTTTACACACACACACACACACACACACCTTTACACACACACACACAAACACACACACACCTTTACACACACACATGCCGGGGGCCACCCAAACACTGACTGATCACACCCATAGCACTCCTGCTCATGTTAGTGTGTGTGTGTGTAAAGGTGTGTGTGTGTGTGTGTGTGTGTGTGTTTACAAAAGGGGGACAAAGGGCAAGTGAAAACACGCAACAGAACATCTCTTCAACTTTGAGATAAAAGCCGATGTGTGTTTCTAGGTGAAACCTTGTTTTTCTTGAGGACAGTAAAGCCTTACAGACAACAGTGTGATGCAATGCACAGCAGCGCGTAGGCTGCCCATCCAACAACATCCTCCTCTGGCTCCGAGGACCTCCTCGATAAACAATCGAACCAATGCATCATTAGATCACATTTCTTTTGTATCTCATTACTTATACCAAATTACCTAATGGACACTCTGGTCAGTGCCTCAATCCAAATAACCATGGATGCTCAAACATATATTACACAAATCTGACTGCAGCGCTTTTCTCGAAGGTTTATTCGTAATAAATGTCCGGTACACATATGGCCGAGGCTTTCTGCGCATAGCGTGTGAGTGACTCAGAAAGGGCCTGAGGAGTCAAATTCATTTGTTGAACCTTTATTAAATCAATGCTCCTTCTCCTGGAGTGAGACTATCCAACAGATCTATGGTAATCCAGGGAGCCTGGGGGGGTGGTGCAATTATATTACTGGAATACATCTGATGCTTCTAGAGATAAAACCCTTCTCCTTCTCTCTCTCTCCCTCTCTCTCTCTCCCCCTCTTTCTCTCTCTCTATCTATCTCTACCTCTCTCTCTCTTCTGCCCTCAGGCCATGGGTCTGGACACCGAGCTGTAATCCTTCCCTGTCGGCTCCAAGCACCTGAAGGGCTCTCAGCCTTGGCCCGGCCGGATTCCCCACACACACACACACATACACACACACACACACACACACACACACACACACACACACACACACCTTCCGTCTGTCTCACCCCAGGGACTTCAGACCAAACCCGATTGAGAAATGCTCTATTTGCACGACACTACACAAAACCAAACAAACAATGAGGATGCATGTTGACATTATGGTGTTGAGTTACTTAAGGTATTGGGAGCAGCCAAGGACCTGGGAATATCTATTTGTTTATTTATTTATTCATAAATAAATAATTTGTCTTCAGCAAAAATCAAGGTCTGAACAGAGATGCCTATGCCCATCATAGCCAACTTATGAGTAAAATTCCAGTAGAATTGAAACAGCTTCAAGAAGGCTATGCGGGATGTTAAAACAACCATCAACGAAAAACACAATATTGCCTTTTCCCCCATGAGCCTCTCAGTTCAGACTGTTTTATGATGCTGTGATCTCCCGTCCTGTACTATTTCAGGCTCAAGGGGGGGGGGGGGGGTCTGGGAGGGCTGCAGGTTTTTATGGTGGCGGTCCAGGCTGCCGTTAGCGTTTGATCTCCCCTCTCTCTGTGAAGCTGACCTGTCACTGTCTGATGGTGCGTGGTGACACAGGCCACACACGGAGCCGTGTCGAGTCGCGCCGCACCGCGCCGTTGCAATTACTCACCGCACGCTCCCGTCTGTCCGTCCCTTGGGGAGGAGGCCGCCACCGCGCCGACATGCATGCAAGCCTCCCCTCGTCTCGCCCCCCTTAAAACAGGTAGGATAACACACACACACACACAGAGACACACACACACACACACACACACACACACACACAGAGAGAGAGCAGGCAGAGCTCACAAAACACATTTAGAATGGGAAGAATGCCCTGTCCACTATAAAACAAGCCTTTCGTTGTACAAGAGGAGAAACTATTTTAAAGAGTTACGGTGGATGGGTTTTCCGAGGTGGGAAACTGTTACTGTAAAAGATCAAATGCACGTCAGACAAATAAAAAAGTGTGTGTTCCTGTGTGTGTGTGTGTGTGTGTGTGTGTGTGTCAGCGGTTTCTCTGAAGGGAACGCCGGGCGTGGCAGCGCTGGATACCAGTAAACACTGGGCACATGACAGGGACCCTGAGGTCCCGCCGGGAACTTCGAAGCCTGCAACATTAGCGTGGTGACAAGTGACTGGAGCTATCGCAGGAGCAGTACGTCAAGCGCAGCGAGGACCACTGACCCCCAGATCACGCACCAGGGACGGCCCTCACTTTAGTCCATCTATCAGCGCGGATACTAGTAATGGCGGTACCACAACCAACTGGCCAAACCACACATAAACACACACATAGAAACACAGACACACACACACGCACAAATATACACACATACACAGAAAAACATAAACACACACATCCAACACACTCTCACACACACACCTACACACACACACACACACACACACACACAGACAACACACAAGATGACTGTGTCCACAGATTACGGGAAGCTTTAAACACACACACTTAGTTTAGTTTAGTCTATGCACTCTGGAGAGACAGTCCTTGTGGTGTCACAAATACCAGGGTCGAGCCCGTCTGCGACAAGGCAAACAGCCGTTAAAATATTTGTTGCATCTGCTGTGGCTTTTGCCACCAGCGCACCAGCCCCAAGGAGATGTGTCAGTTTGCTGCCAATGGGCCAGCTGACTTTGTTGTTTGACGGATGTATTTGCTGAGGATGCACTGGCCCAAATTGCAAAGGTGCACGCAATGCTTGCACACAAACACACACTTGCAAAATGGCATCTCATATTCTTGAACACACAAAAAGCAGACACACAGAGAAACAAACACACACACACACACACACACACAAATGGACACACACATGGACACTGGCATTATCACCCCTCCCTTCTTTTCCCACTGACCGACAGAAACCAGAGAGGCACTGACGTGACCCACATAATTGGCCCAAAGTCTTGCTCTCCACAATTTGATCAATTTGCAGTTTCCGCACACTGCAGTGCTGGCCGTGCTGTCCCCCCCAGCTAAGGCGCCGGCCATTCCCTCCCTCCTTCCCTCCCTCCACACACACCCCCCCCCTCTCCCCACTTCTACCGCCCAGCCATGTGGACGAGTCCCCGTCGCCCCTTCCCTCTTCGCCCCCTTTTCCCCCTGAATCACGACTAAGCCAGTGTGACGCCGGCTGCCGGGATGCAAACATGCCTGCTGCCCCTGTCATCCCCTCCCAGCGAGAGCGGCGTAGCCGAGCCGCCTTGACAGTTTGTCTTGGACCATATGCCATGTGGCAATAAAGCCAAACTGATATGTGGCCCCTGAGTTGGGCACGAGCCCCGGGGCCACCACTTTTTTGTACGGATTTGGCTTCTCCTTTTTTTTCCCCTTTCCTAGCATCTCTCTTTTGATCTCTTTCTTTCTTTCCTTCTTTCTTTTCTTTCTTTCTCTATCACTCTCCCTGTCTCTGCATGTTGTGTATCCTCTATGCTTTTCCCCCCTTTCTCTTTCCTTCATCATTTTTGATATCTGATTTTTACTTGTGTCTTTTTTGTTTTTTACTCGTCTTCCTCCCCCTGTGTATGTTGCTCTCATTCTCCTTTGTCTGTTTGCATTTAGCGTTAGATACATGAAACAGTCGTTGTCTTTCCTCACCAGGCATACATTTCAGACCAGTGCCCCACAGACGTGTACGTTACAGAGTCAGTGACGGGGGAGAGGTCAGGGAGGATGTGCCTTTTGGACAGAATTGTCCTTCCTGACATTACAATAAGATTTCCCCTCTTTGGAAGCTCTCTGTGATCCCACAATGCTCTTCTCGTCAGCCCATGGGCCGGGCATCTGTTGTGGCTTTAGGACACATCAGGCTTGGATCTGGCCCAGATTTGGCCCTGAGCTTTACTGGGTCCCATGAAATCAACAAGACAACATGGCTTTTTTTTTTTTTAAAAAACCTTTTCCAGACAGGCTTTAGTGGTCAGCACAGTTGGATTTTACACACTGGGATTTTGCATGTAAGACAAAAGAGTTCACCAAAGCTTGAAAGGATATAGCCCCTAAATCTGCCTAAACTATTCTTTTCAAAGGGTTTACTGACATGACAAAAGGCAACCTGATATCTATTTTCCAACCCACAACAAAAAATATCCCTTCATAATTACTTTTTAAGTTCAATGACTTACAACATATCCTTTCATGGAAATATATTCTGGGTTTGCAAAGGCATCCGTTCCTGGAGAATCTTGAAAGCCACGGCCCACCAAATACACAATAGTTATCCTCAGATCTGACACAAGATGAATGAATACTTCTTCAATGGAAAAAATCGTCCATTCAATAAGATGACAGACCTCAAAAAGTGATTCATCCTCATCAGGATGAATTTCATATTTAAAGTCCATTTGATCAGCAAATTCACAATTCACAAGCATGATCTACAGTATCTATCAGCAATTCATACAGCTTCATTAACATGTTACTTACCATGCAATTACATATTTGTATGTCTCCCTCACATGCCCACATACATAGCCACTGATACAGTGAGACTTTTTACTATCATTACTACCACAACAACTACTATTCCAGTGCTACCATCACAACTAATCCTGCAGAAATTCTTACAATACATCCAATCACGCACAGCACTCGTGGCACGCAAATGCTCTAACATCATGGCCTCCCTGATCAGTCGGAGGCAGACTGGGCCTTGACACGCTGAACACATGAGCGAGATCGAAAGTGGCTTTTCAGAGAGCCGCCAGACCCAACTGCTCCATCCACATCTGCCATTTACATATCTCTACCTGCATGACACATCATCTCTTTGTCAGTCAACACCTTGGCATGCGTCACGCAGGGAGCAGGGGGACAGGAGTGGACGGGGGGGGGGGGGGGGGGGGGGGGGGTTAAGGACGCCAGCGTCCGGGACAGGGTTCTCATGCTCCGGTGCCCAGGAGAGTCTGCAGGGCAGGGTGAAGGGGGGGGGGGGGGTTGGGTGGGGTGGCTGAAAAAAGAGAGGGATGGAGTGAGTGAGTGACAGAGGAGAGGACAGGTGAGTGACAGGCAAAGGCCTGAAGGAGGGTGAGGGCAGAGTGTGGGGGGGAGGGGGGGCGGAGGGCTGGGTTTGCTACAGGTGAGGAGATGCCAGGGTGGCGGCTGCCTGCGCCTCTTGATGGGGCTGCCAGGCAGGGTGAGGGCGAGGGTGGTGAAGGTGTGGAGGGTGTGTGCGTGTGTTAGTGTGTGTTATGTATTAGTCTGAGTGTGGGCGAGTGTGTGTGCTGTGGGTGATGTCTAGTATTTTGTGTGTGTGTGTGTGTGTGTGTGTGTGTGTGTGTGTGTGTGTGTGTCAGAGGGCCAGCAAGGACAAAATTCACATGCATGCATATGACAGCTACTGATGGCTGTCATGTGGGCATAGTGTGTACTACCACTCACTCACTCACACAAAGACACACAATCCACTTTAGGTCCATTTTGTTTTCAAATGATTTTCCTCACATCTTATCTATGTACCTCAACACCGACAACAAATATCCACAGCACTACCACAATGAATTTATCTTTCCATTTGAGAACACTGCACTCAACTGTCAGCTTCAGTGTGCACAGACACAGACACAGACACACACACACACACACACACACGCACACACACGCACACGCACACGCACACGCAAAATTAAGTCCTCTTGCTATTTGTCTAAATGGTGCATTGGCCTTTTAACCCATTCTAGACCAACTGCTACAAGTGAAAAATGATTGACCATTTTATTGAATATGTGCTCTCTCTCCACATTTACTTTGTCTCATCTCTCTCTCTCTCTCTCTCTCTCTCTCTCTCTCATACACATACACACACACACACACACACACACACACAAGATGCCTGATGCCACCCAGTCAGCATAACGTCTAAGTCCAGTGTCCCGTCTTCATTCCTGGCTATTCATCCGGGATTAACCCCACTCTATGTGTGAGCCCATCTGTGTCTGCCCATCTCAACACCGCCTCAGCGGTGTCTCAGGCCAGATGGAAGAATAATGGGGCCTTCTTTGGACAGGTCAACTGAGGCAGCATTTGCAGGAATCAAAATGGAATTATTGCTGTGCCTTCTACAGTTCTGCCTTCTACAGTACACAAAGCCTATATGTATCCTTAGATATCTGCCAAATCAACTGACTTATTAGAAAGCTCAAGGCAGCAAGGCATTCAGCAACTGCCCTGTGTTCTGGACACAGCCTACCTGAAGTGCTACCACAACCCCTCCACCCCACCCCAGCCTGCCCCACCCCCACCTTACCCTCCTCTCCTGCATCAGTTTTTCTGCCACCAAAACAAATGCATAATGAGGACCAATTGGGGGAGGGGAAGAGTTGTCCATTGTCCTGTTCTAGTTTTGGCTGTAGAATGGCTACACTGGCTCAAATCCTACTAAAATCCCGTCACTTTACAGTAAAATGAATTTCCTTGAATTTCCCCTTGGGGATCAATAAAGTATCTATCTATATGTCTATATATCTATATATATATATATACCACCTGATATTTAAAAATGGCCTCCCTTCTCTCCCTAACCCAGTTTTCAGTGGCGTACACAGAGGATACGGCAACAGGACTGTTGCGCTCTGAAACCTATTGTTTTCAATGGCTTGTCACTGTGCTTTGCACAAGGCAGCCCACCGCTCATCTAGCCCAAGCGCTTCCTGTCTGAAAGCCCCCATTAGGCTGTGCATTTGTGTCATTAAGGAGGTCATGCGGTCACATAATACCATTTAATTGGCAATGTTTGAGGGAAAATTATGGAGAGAGGTGAGGTTAGAGAAAGGAGTAGGGAGTGCGGTATGGGGCACTGTCAGTTAGGACTCTCTTCCTTCCATGTCCACCAGGGAAAGAAATTATGGGATGTTATAATTGGCGAACGGCTGTTATTTGAGGGAGGGGGGATAATTGGGAGGAGAAGGAGCAGTAATGTGGACTAAGCCCAGCATTCAGCATTTGGCCCCCGCTGGACATAAAGCTCAGGATGTACTGGGAGGACCACTAAAAGGGAGAGAGAGAGAGAGAGAAGCAAAGAAAAAAGAACAAGTTGAAGAGGGCATGACAGAGCAAGAGAGAGAGAGAGAGGAACAAAGGGGAAAAAAGAGTTGAAGAAGGCATAAGAGAGAAAAAGGGAACAAATGAAAAAAAAAAAGAAGAAAATCAGAGAGGGGCGAGAGAGAAAAGTCAGAAACAGAGAAACAGAGACAGAGACATGGCAAGAGAAAGAGAGAGAGTAAACATGTAGACCAAACGTGTAAAGGAAAGAGAGACAGAGACAAAAAGACAAAAAAAGAATAGAAGAGAGATGGAAAAAAGAAAGAGACCTAGAGGGGAACGTGTAAAAGTCACAGAGAGAGAAAGAGAGAGAGAGAGATAGAGGGACAAACAGACATGGTGGAGGAGAAGTAGGTCAATCAATGATTTGGGCAGTTCCAGAGGGCAGGGCACTTCACAGGCCTTTGAGACATCTCCAAAGAGTCAGCCCAACACACACACACACACACACATAAACACACACATACACATACACACACACACACACACACACACACACAAACACAGGACACACACTCTCTCTGTCACACACACATTCAGCACCCAGAGAGACAACATGAACCAGTGACAACAGACACAGAGAGAGAGAGACAGACAGATGACAGACACATGAACACATATCACATTAAAGTAAAGTAGATATACTGACATACAGATAGATAGTCTGGTCATGTGAAAGTCTATGAAAGCCACAGAAAGATGTCATGTAACTGTCTTGTATCAGGCCTTTTTCTTGAACTCGAGAAACAAAAAAACACAGCTGCAAATGGACTCAGCGTCTTATTGTGAGTTCTTCAACATTGAGTGGAGTGGAACATAGTCCAGTTTTCTTGGAAAGAGCGTCTTGACGTTGAATTGCATTTAAGTATGCCCCCCCCCCCCTTCCCTTCCCCTAGAAAACAACTCACATCAAAAACACAAATAACATGTTCAAAGTGGACATTCAAAATATTTTGCGTTTTTGGTGGGGGAATGTTAGCAGCCATGCTACATGTGGAGGAATGATTTATTGATTAGCCGAGGAATGTTTTATTCACGTCACTGCGACATAAGCAACCCCCCCCCCCGCGAGGCAGCCTTGTCAGGCGGGCAAGTCGTGTC
This sequence comes from Alosa sapidissima, assembly GCF_018492685.1. Lineage (NCBI taxonomy): Eukaryota > Metazoa > Chordata > Actinopteri > Clupeiformes > Clupeidae > Alosa > Alosa sapidissima. The sequence goes on from NC_055969.1 coordinate 15,652,335, forward strand.
ACATCAGTCAGAGTGCTTGAAGGAGAGACATGCTGCTGCCGCCGCCGCAACCCCGGCCCCTGCCGCTGCCACCGTTCGTCACATGTCATTCAGTCGCCGCGGTAACGTGTCGTTCTACTCGCCCTTACTGTCACCTGCTCCTGGGCCGACATGGGTGCAAATGGAAGCCTTTCCATCTCTGTCAATCGGTAACATGTTTTTCCATTCAAATGCTCTCATTCTCTCCCTCACTCTCTCTTTCTCTGTCTCTCTCTCCCTCTCTCTCCCTCTCTCACGGTCTCTGTTCCCATCACAGGAGATGAGAACGACATCCGTCTGATGTTTGACTCGGCGCGATTAACATGGCCTGCCTTTAGCGCACGCTCGGTTAGCTCGGGGTGACGGGGGGGGTCCCGGCATAAGGTGCCGCCTGAACTGCACCACCAGACACAAAACCTAACCAGCAGCCACCGCAGGACCTTTCAGGGTGGCCAGGCAGATTGACCACAGTGGCACAAGCTCAAGAGGGTGAGGAGTTGGCGGTGGTGGTGGTGTGGGGGCGTTGTCGGCATTACACAGAGGTTATGGAGGGGTCATGGAGAGGGGTAACGCCCCCTCCCCCCCCGCCCCTCCACCCGCCTCCACCTGATTCCAGACGTTTAAATCCTCCGTCTGAGGTGCACATGTTCCACCCTGCCATCTTAGCTGGCCAGTGCGCCTCATGTTTGCTGATGGATTGGTGAACGACGTCCAAACCAGACACCCAGGCCTGGAGGCCATCCCAGTCTAAGACCTCCATGACGTGACTTACTACAAGGCCCCCGCTCCCAAGACTCTCTCTAAGCAGTGTGGTCAGGGGACTTTTGGTATGAGATGGGCGGGGGTGTGATAGTGAAAATGAATGTGTGTGTCTGTGTGTGTGTGTGTGTGTCTGTATGTGTGTGTGTGTGTGTGTGTGTGTGTGTGTGTGTAGGGGGTGCTGGGGGGTGCTGAGTATATCTGTCTGAGTGGAAGGCATGAGGGCATCATTTGTCAACCTAGCCGTCCCTCGCCCCCCCCCCCCCGACACCACCCTTCACCAATCTGTCCAGGGGGCTGTGTCTTCGTCACCCCTGACTCCCTGTCGCCAGGCTCCACCGCAGACATGGCATCTTCCAGGCGTGGGAGAGCCGGGGAATGCCATCCATCAGAGTTGTGCCGGCAACGGTGCCACACAACACCACCAGTTGTGCCTCGTCCCTCTTCCCAAACGTCTCTCTCCCAAGCCCACTCCCCCCTTCCCTCCCCCCACTCTTAGTTATCCTCAGCACCTTTCACACACACCACATAGCAGTATCATTCCTACCATTCTGCACTAGCTAACACACACACACACACACACACACAGACACACACACACATGCACACACACACACATACAAAGACACACACACAGACACACACACAGACACAGACACACACACACACACACACACACACACACACACACACACACACACACACACACACACACACAGGAAGTTTTAAATATCAATCAAAGTAAGCATGCTTTAGTTTATAAATCTGGTGGGGGGTGTTGGTATGGTGGATAAATGTGATTTTATGAAGCATGACCCTGGATGGAGCATCACTTACGTCAGGGAGAAGATTCTCTTTCCACTCTAGAGGCCTTGTCCAGTGGTCAGGGGAGAGGAGGGGAGGGGCCTGAGAGGGGCATTTGTGTGTGTGTGTGTGTGTGTGAGGGGGGAGAGGGGTGAATTGAGTGATGTCTTCCACAGGGTGGTACAGGGGCGGCATGTTGCCCCCTCAGCAGGGGCAGGAATAACTCCCAGCAGGAGCAGGAGCAGGAGCAGGAGTGTGTGTGTGTGTGTGTGTGTGTGTGTGTGTGTGTGTGTGTGTGTGTGTGTGTGTGTGTGTGTGTGTGTGTGTGTGTGCGCCTGCATGTGACCATGCTATATGTGTGTGAGCGTGCGTGCATGTACAGTATGTGTGCTCTTCTCCGCATGTCTGTGGATGCAAATGCGTGTATGCTTGTGTCGGTATCCCTCTGTGTTTGGATGTTAGAGCTGACAATTTATAAACAGTAATTGCATGTGTCTGCGTCTGGCATCAGCTATAGGCCCCCTACTTACGCATCACATGGATTTATGATCTCAGTGTGCTACGATGGCTCCTTGTTCTGCACTTTGAGGCACATCTTTTGGAAATTTGCCACTGACAAAACTCAGTATCACCCCCCCCCCCCCACCCCCCTCTCTCTCTCATGGGCAAAGTATTACACACCTGCATACAAGGGCCCCATTGTAAGCAGGACTTGTCTGAGGGCACCCTCCGTTGCATACAATTGCTAGGGCCCTCAGTAACCAAGGTGAATGCAGGGGTCCAGATGTGGATGCTCCACAATGAGGCACTTCCCTGAGTGCGAAGAAAGTATGAAACTTGAAAAGGAGAGGCTATTTCAAGGCTTACATTACAAATTGCTTTTTCACACAAAAAAATACTAGCACCATTTTGTGGATGGTGTAGTGCTGCTGATGGATCATTGTGTGTGTGCGTGTGTGTGTGGTGTGTGTGTGTGTGTTGCGAGACCAAAACTGAAAAATGACCTTGTATCCAACCAAGACAAACATAATAATTTTATGGTTGCATGGAATGGCCCCTATCTACATCTATCAATGATTAAATGCTGGTTATTACATCTAATCCAAGTGTGTGTGTGTGTGTGCGTGTGCGTGTGTGTGATAGTGTATGTGTGTGTGTGTGTGTGTGTGTGTGTGTGCGTGTGTGATAGTGTATGTATGTATGTGTGTGTGTGTGGGTGGGTGATAGTGTATGTATGAATGTGTGTGCGCGCGTGTGTGTGTGTGTGTGTGTGTGTGTGTGTGTGTGTGTGTGTGTGTGTGTGTGTGTGGGTGATAGTGTATGGGTGATAGTGTATGTATGTGTGTGTGTGTGTGTGTGGGTGATAGTGTATGTGTGTGTGCGTGTGTGTGTGTGTGTGTGTATGTGTATATGTGTGTGTGTGTGTGTGTGTGTGTGATAGTGTATGTGTGTGTGTGTGTGTGTGTGTGTGTGTGTGTGTGTGTGTGTGTGTGTGTGTGTGATAGTGTATGTATGTGTGTGTGTGTGTGTGTGTGTGTGTGTGTGTGTGTGTGTGTGTGGGTGATAGTGTATGTATGTGTGTGTGTGTGTGTGTGGGTGATAGTGTATGTGTGTGTGCGTGTGTGTGTGTGTGTATGTGTATATGTGTGTGTGTGTGTGTGTGTGTGTGTGTGTGTGTGTGTGTGTGTGTGTGTGTGTGTGTGTGTGTGTGTGTGTGTGTGTGTGTGTGTGTGAGAGTTGCTCTTGCTCTCTAAAGTGGATGACTGAATGAAGTGAGGAAAGGGACTGGAGGTAGGCGATTACCTCATCAGTCTCCGGAAGCAGCGGAGGAGGTGACGCGAGTGTCTGTGTGTGTGTGTGTGGGTGATAGTGTATGTATGTGTGTGTGTGTGTGTGTGTGTGTGTGGGTGATAGTGTATGTGTGTGTGCGTGTGTGTGTGTGTGTATGTGTATATGTGTGTGTGTGTGTGTGCGTGTGCGTGTATATGTGTGTGTGTGTGTGCGGTTGGGGCAGTTCACACACTCAGGGCGCTCCCCGTGAGCCGGGACCTGAGAAAAAATTTGGGGAATTTCTGGAGCCGGTGTGTGAAGCCTGTGTCCTATCACAGCTCCGCAGCCTTCTACACACACACACACACACACACACACACACACACACACACACACACACACACACACACACACACACACACACAATCAGACAATCACACATACACTTACATACACTACCGTTCGGTTTGGAGTCACTTAGAAATGTCCTTGTTTTCATCATTAATATTGTAAATGACTGTTGTAGAAATAAATGGCTGATCTTTAAAGCAATATCTACATTGCCCATTATCAGCAACCATTCATCCAATGTTCCAAAGGCACATTCCGTTTAATTATCTGATATCATTTTAAAAGGCTAACTGACAAAACATTGGAGAACCCTTGTGCAATTATGTAAACCCATAATGTAATCTGAAAACTGCTAACCTGATTAAAAAACAATGCAACTGATCTCAGCTGGTATTCTGTCTTTAATGGAGCGGAATGGAAATTTCTAAGTGACCCCAAACTTTTCAACGGCAGTGTACATACACACACTCTCTCACTCACTCATACACATACATACTCACACTAAATCTCTTTCTCTCTCTCCCTCAAACACAGTGGTGTAGTCTAGTTAGCTGTAGTGGGTATACTGTGATGTAGTCTAGCTAGCTGTAGTGGGTATACTGTGATCAACCCCAAATGTTAATACGTATCCATGCCTATTTTAAGTGGGTATACTGAGAAGGTGATGCCTTTTAAGTGGGTATACTGCGTAGTCCTGTGTATCACATAGATAGACTACACCACTGCTCACACACACACAGATATGACGCATGTAACATGTCATCTGTCATAGTGTGCAGAGAGAAAGAAGAATAGCATGAGCTCAGTTTCTGAAGGTACCGGAAGCCTAGCTGGCCAGCCCAGGAGGAAATGGAGGAAGCCTCCGAGAAAGAAAAGTAAACAGGACATGGGAAGAGTGACACAAACAGAAAGAAAGAGAGGATGAAAGAGAAAGAGAGATTAAATGATGTAAAAAATAGAGCTTGAGAAACAGAGAGGGAAAATAGGGAGGAACAGAGGAGAGAGAGAGAGAGAGAGAGAGAGAGAGAGAGAGAGAGAGAGAAAGAGAGAGTCAGTAATCAGCATTAAGGAAATGAGTTTGTTTTAGAGCTCTGAGGCAAGCTGATTGATGAAAATCCAACTGAGCAGGAAGGAAGTGTAAGAGTTAGCGTAGGCCAGGCCACTGAGAGCTGTCAAGTACTTCCTGGTCATTCAGGGGTGTGAAGTATGCCCCGGTTACCACCCCTGCCACAGCCCACAACATACTCTCTCTCACACACACACACACACACACACGCGCACACACACACACACACACACAATGGCACACACATACTGACACACACACTAAAAGCACACAGCCCATCAACGGATGAGCTCACTGTCTTGACCGTCTTGTCTCACGCCACGCAGGAGTGGTACCACAGCATAAAAAAGTCCAAAACAAAACAAAACAAAACAAAACAAAACAAAAAACAAAACTCAAAGTTTCAGAAACACCAAAGCCTGACGCCAGAGTGCCCTGCTGTCCAGCGCAGGGGCCCCAATCGGTCATTTCATTAGGGGCGCCAGAGAAGGCCAGTGGGTTAGAGCACATGAAGTCCCAGAGACGAGAGGCCCACTCTGGTGCTTCAGACCAGCAGAGGTCTGCAGTGTGGTAGCATTTGTGTAATAATGTGTGTGTGGTAGCATTTGTGTAATAGTGTGTGTGTGTGTGTCTGTGAGTGTGTATCTGTTTTGTGAAGAGCCTGCAAATTTCTGCATGTGTGCGCATTTTCATAACAAGTGTGTGTGTGTGTGTGTGTGTGTGTGTGGCAGTGTATGTGTGTATATTAATGTGTGAGTATGTGTACGTGTATGTGTGTGTGTGTGTGTGTGTGTGTGTGTGTGTGTGTGTGTGTGTGTGTCAGCACGCCCTGGCGAGCGACGGCTGACATCTCTTGACATGTAGCCTGAGTCATGGATGCCTCACATCGGCGGCATCTCCGTGGCGACAGCCCCCCATCCCCATCCCAACCCCCTACACCGCTGATGGCGAGTGCTCACACACATTAGCGTTCAGAGCGCAGTCCAGCGCAGCATCACTACCGGGTGGTGGCAGAGATGAGGGACGGGGGACGGGGGGTGGGGGGGTGTACGAGGGGGGGGCGGGGGGTGGCGGACTCCAGAGGCAGAGTAGGAAAGGAAACAGTAGACTGAAAGGATTTCAATATCAAAATACTGTGGTCTTGCACTTCAGAAAAGAAAAAAACATTGTTTCACTTTATCTAACCTAATGTATAATCTTAAGATCTACTACACAAAACTTTGTAAATGATCTTAATGATGTAATAAACTAGGATTATATCAGAGTTATGTTTTAAATAGAGATGTTAGTGGAAACTGTATTCTACAAGTATGTTACACAAGCTACAACTGCGACACTTTTCAGGTTGGATTGTCACAAACACACCACCTCCACGAGTCATTTGGTTTTCCTGTAGAGCTGCCAGGGACGTGCCTGCCTGTCAGTGTACCTAAGTGAGCTGAGTGAGCTGTCTGAGTGAGGAGGACATCAGCTCATGGACGGTAATGTCGTCTGTGGCGATCCCTCTCTGTCCAGAGGACGGGTGCCACTCCGTCTGGCCAGCCCTTTAATGCGCTGCTGCAGCTGGGTGAAACGCAGGTCGCCGGGGCATTTGGCTCTGCGCATGAGCAGTGAGTCTCTTCAGGCAGGGTTGAGTTAATGTCCCTCTATTTACTCCCTCTCTCTCTCTCTCTAATTCCCTTCCTCTCCTCTTTACTCTCTCTCTCTTCTTTACTCTCTCTCTCTTCTTTACTCTCTCTCTCTCTTCTTTACTCTCTTTCTCTCTCTCTGTCTTCCTCACTCCTCCTCCTCCGCCATTTCACAGTGACTTGTCGGTGATTTATCCGATGGAAGGAATTCTGTGAAGGGCCGGGATCCCTACCATAACCTTTCACCCCCCACCAGATGTTCGCTCGGAAAACACGATAATGCTCATCCCTAAATCCCCATGCAAACATATCAGTGGCTGCTATGTGTTTGTGGCCAGGCCCGGGGAAATGACAGAACGTGTGATGGGCATTTTATTCCTTATTCTCTTTTTGTTTATGTTTTTTTTTTTTTAAATGTTATCATTAATTCATCACTTATGAATTAAAAAAGAAATGTTATCATAGTTAGCAGCAGTGAGGATTTACAACATAGTCTTTCAGGTATTTGATAAATTTGTAATTGGCCCAGGTCAGGTCTTCTGGACACTTATTCTCCTGCACAATTATAAGCTAAACATTTTGATAGCTATGTTAAAATATATTATAATACATTGTCAACCTATTGACACTATTGTTTTAAGCTGATCCCTTACAATGCTTAACAGAAGGAGGTTGATTCATATCTGCATTATAGGGCAATCAGGAAAAGTCATTAAGGAATCCATCTTGTTCCCAGCTTGAAGAGATTGAAACAACATTGTTTTTTGCTAAGACAAATCTCTCTTTAAACAGGATTTGGATTCTTTCACCCACGAGTTCCTCTTATGGTGCGCGTCTCTATTTTTGGGCTCGGCGGCCTTGACTTGGAAGGGGTAAGGGATGTTGGAGCTGAACCTGCGCGGGGGGATAATTGATTTCTTCCTTCTTCCTCCATTAGCTTCCCGCCATCCCCACCTCATTTGAACAACAAGCTGAAAAAAAAATATATAAAAACAGACATGGCCGACTAACCCTCTCAGGCATCAACAAAACACCAAAAACAAACCCATATGCTCAGAACACACATTACACACACACACACACACACACACACACATACAGTAGGTTCGCCCTCCCCCTCACCCCCTGAAATCTCACGGGTGAGACATTCACGAGTGGACTAGCAGCTTGGCCCATATCTGACTAATGGCTCTGAGCTTACCAGAGAAAGAGAAAAAGATGATGGAAGAGAGAGAGAGAGAGAGAGAGAGAGAGAGAGAGAGAGAGAGAGAATTAAGAAGACGAGTGAGAGGGAGAAGATGAAGCTGTGTCTAGGCTGAGCTGACGGCTTTGACAGTCCCAGCCAATATTTGTCACTTTCTGAGTGCACGAGTTCTTGATTTGATGTGCCTTAATTGATTCTGCTCTGCTCTGCACAGCCCAGCACAGGGCTACCGAGCCATCGCCGCCTCCTCCTCCTCTTCTGTGTCTCCCTGTTCCCACATCCCCTGTGCTCATGCTGGGATAGCCTAGCTCCTGTCCTGCCACTGGGAAGGAGGTGGAGGATGGGTAGGAGGGGTGTGTGTGTGTGTGTGGGGGGGGGGGGGGGGGGGGGGGGGATGGTGGGTGGGTGGCCCCGCCGTGACCTCCTCCATGACACCATGAGCTCCATGTGGCGGCCATGTTGTTGAGGGATTGTGTGCCTTAAAGTGGAACAGCCGGTGAAGGCAGAGAGAGTGGCAGCATAACGCTTCCTCTTGAAACACACGAACCAAGTGAAGGGCTACAGCCTCGCACAGACACTTCCATTTCATCTGTTTCAACAGCCATTCTGTCAATGAATATTTAAGATATGCTGTCAAAAAGAGGTGAAAGGGGGGGAACAGTATACAAGAAAGCCATGCTGTGGGTTTTCATCTTTTTATACCATTCTAGCCAATCGTCTAGAAAGTCCATGTCAGACTATAGAGTGACAAGAATTGGCTTCCATCACAGATGGGGTGTCTGAAACACTATTCTCTTTGATCTCAAAATAATTAAGGAATGCACCCAAAGGAGAAGACCTGAACAACTCACAAGTTTTCTTCAATGTTTTCTACTGGAACCTAGGCAAACTACTGTCCACTACTGAAATCAACAGCCACTGCATTACACTGCATAATTCAACAACAGGCTGAATTAACCAGTCACAACATGTGTGGATGTTGCAGGCATTTATATTCATGTGTGAAAGCCAGTTACATTTAATGAGCCCTAAAGTGTTATCATGAAAGTCACATTGAGGGCCTTACTGTGACTGTAAACCTGAGTTTAAATGCACAATCCTCTATGCAACAGTGCCAAGCTTTTCATATTGCCTGACTGTTCACAGATTTTGGTCTTGTCCACAAAATACTTCTGCTGTAGCATTTGGCTCACCAAGGTTGAAAACAAGGGTTTTTAAAGAGTCTACAGCACCATTGTGAAGGTGGATGCTGTTATTGTCTGCGAGGATAAAGACGTTTCTTTTTATTTTATTTTCACGTTTACCTTGGGAGCCATGAGAGAAGCCTGGACCCCTTCCAGCAACTCAGCAGAATTGATTTCTTTCTCTGTTTTTTTCTTTCATTTTAAAACACTGAGGAATAACGCAGCGGGGACAGAAAAAAAATCCCTAAATCAGAATATTTGAAAAGAATGAAAGCGTTTAACCAGGGTAAATCCATTCAATGCAACTGTGTTTCTCCTCAAAGCCTTGGATAAGACTTTGTATGGACTGTACAAAACCTTCTTCCCATCTCTGCACATGTTGAGGTCAGAGAAAGCGAACAACACTTTGGTGTGAAGAATAACAAGATGAATGGGCATTTCAGAGGCCACTGGGTTCCGGCACCTTCATCGACACCAATGTGAGTGAAACGTGCATGGATAATACCTACCTACCCACTTACCCACCTTCCTACCTACACAGCACAAACACACACACACACACACACATACAAACATAAACACACACACACATACACACATATGACTGTATTCTCATACAATCACACAATATAGCCACACATCTGTCTCACCCACCCCCACCCTCCAGCAAAACATCTGAATATTTCTTTATTACCTCCCACTCCTTTTGG
>NC_055969.1:15664328-15676828 GCF_018492685.1 Alosa sapidissima
AACAGTGGTATATTTATAACTTAAGAGTCAACATGACTCCAGTGTCACTGAAATAAACCAAAACAAGACCTCTTGCCTTCTAATTTGCACAGCTCTCAATTTAAATAGACTTAACCAACATGAGCTACAATATGAATGTCAAACTGTTTTGAATCACTCACTTCCTGTATGACCTCTGTATGCTTACGTGTCCTCAACTCAACCCCTCACAGGGATCTCCCTGGTATAAAAGGCTGAGCCTCCTAATTATCTTTATTACGGATATGAGTAAAAAACAAGTTTGGTCAATGATTGGAAATGTTAACAATGAAATAGCTACTAGCTCTATGTACATGTTGAAATGACAGATAGCCTTATCTAGATTGCTGGGATTATAACTTGTGTATCTTTGCCCATGAGTCAACGTAGATTTACTGTATAAAGATGTTTGTCGGGTAGAATTGTATTTTTCTCAGGAATGATGGCTTCATTAGGGCAATGTGGAGAAGAGATTGGATCTCTTCCTGTCATTATGAAAAAAAAGGGCAGAGATTTTATCATCCTCACATCGATCCTGTAAAATCATCATCGAATGGGATGACTCTGTGTGTAGGTGTGTGTGTGTAGGTGTGTGTGTGTGTGTGTGTGTAGGTGTGTGTGTGTGTGTGTGTGTGTGTGTGTGTGTGTGTGTGTGTGTATGAGAGTGTGTAGATGTTTGTGTCTTTGTTTGTACTGTATGTATGTATGAATGTGTAAAATACACACACGTTTCTGTTTCTGTACATGTGTTTGTGTGTGAGTGTGCGTGTGTGTGCGTGTGTATGTGTGTGTGTGTGTGTGTGTGTGGGTGTGTGTGTGTGTGTGTGTGTGTGTGTGTGTGTGTGTGTACTATACGCCTGAGAGAGATGTGCAGACATGTGTCTGGGGTTAAGCAAAATGAATCCCTCACAGAGTTGTTCACAGCTGCGTGGATGTGTGAGCCATCGCCGGAGAGATTCCCCAAAGAAGACCGTTTTAGTGCCGGGGTTTCAGCATGAGGAATGGGGAGAGGTGGTAGTTCACACAGAGAGAGAGAGAAGGGGGGGCAGAGAGAGAGAGAGAAAGAGAGACTAAGAGAGAGAAACAAAGTGATAGAGAGAGAGAGATTGGGAGAGAGAGAGAGCAAAAAAGAGAGAGAACGACAGAGGTCGACTCCAGCCTTTTATACCCTGGGTGCCTGTTAGCGGGAAGTGAAGACATCTTGTGCTTCTTTACGGCCCTCTGCATCAACACCCCGGCCCCTGGAGTCCGCCGGTGAGCTGACCCGCAGCTGACAGAGGCCTGTGGCAGCCTGTAATGGAGCGATGACCCAGACCTTTTGGCAAATCTACTACATGAGAGAGAAGAGCTTTTAAGTAACACTTTGCCAGGGAGTGAAGGGAGATGGAGCGAGAAGAAGAGAGAGAGAGAGAGAAAGAGAGTGAGAGAGTGTGTGTGTGTGTGTGTGTGTGTGTGTGTGTGTGTAAGGGTGTGTGTCTGTGTGTGTGTGTGTGTGTGTGTGTGTGTGTGTGTGTGTCTGTGTGTGTGTATGTGTGTGTGTGCCTGGATGCACGTGTGTGTTTGTATATTTGTGTGTGTGTGAGAGAGAGGAAGAGATAACAGAAGAAGAGAGAGAAGAGTCAGTGAGTATTTGTGTTTGTGTGCATGTACGGGTGTGTGATTTGTGTGTGGATGTGTGTATGTGTGTGTGTGTGTGTGTGTGTGTGTGTGTGTGTGTGTGTATGTAAGGGTGTGTGTGTCTGTGTGTGTGTGAGCATGTACAAGTGTGTGTGTGTGTGTGTGTGTGTGTGTGTGTGTGTGTGTGGGTGGGTGGGTGTGTGATTTGTGTGTGTGTGTTGGCTGGGCCCATGGATCATACAGGGGACATAGCATGCGGTGCACATGACACGGACCTTGAACTGCATGTGTGAAAACACAGACCTGCCCTTAGACTTGCACTCTCAGCCTCACGGTTATTTATAGTATCATTTGTCCTTTTTGTTTCATTTTGAGGCTTCAGAGGAGATGTGAGTGAAAGATGCCTTTCAGTTTCAGAATCACTACTTACTGTACTAGTTTCTCTAACTGACTGACAGAGATCCTGTATTCGCACACACAGACACAGACACACAGACGCGCGCGCGTGCACACACACACACACACACACACACACAATATATATATACACATTCTTGTCACAGGAGGAACACGGGTCGCACACCCCTCACCCATCACCATAGATACGGTTGGCGACCCCCGTGTTGAATTACATTACTTCCTAGAACCATTGTTTGTAGTGGAGAGAGGAAGCTATTTTCCCTAATGTGTCTCTGTGTTGTGTCCTTGTCCTCTAACCATTGCCTGCCTGCCTGCCTGCATGTCTGTGTGTCTGCTAGCCTGGAGTGGATGTAGGGCTGTGTCTGGAGCCTGAAGGTAGGGTAGTAGTGGACACCGAGGGGGCAGACGATAGTGTGTGCATGTGTGTGTGTGTGTGGGGGGGGGGGGGAGGCAGTGGGGTGCTGGTGATCTGGTGGAGGGGGAGCAGAGAGTGACATAGCAGAGTGGGAAGTTCATGACAAGGATGTCCAATAAAGGGAAGAAAAGCTCCACTTCCTCAGCAGAAGGCACCCTAGGGAGGGCGTAAGCAGGAGAAAGTCTTAAGAGAGGAGAGGAGAGGAAAGGAGGGGAGGGGAGGGGAGTGAGGAGAAGAGAGAGGAGAGAGGAGAGGAGAGTAACCGACAGTGTGTGTACGGCCGCAACCAGATTTACTACTGCCCAGGGTGAGAGCCCGCAATGCTTATTTCCACAGCCAGTTAAAACAAATTGCAGTCATGCTTCAATCCGTGGGTCCCCCCTCCTTTCCTCCCACCCTCCCCTTCTTTCTTTCATGCATTCTCTCCCTGCGACCCCTCTTAGCTCGCGCTTTAGTACAATGTTATTCTTCCGCAAACGATCTAAATTACTCCAAAATAAATACCGTTACACAAGGGATAAATGCTCGGCAGGGGGAAGTGGTCCGGAGCATATGCTGCGCATAGCATTCACTTCTGGCATTCTACTCCCCGTTGAGCTTGACGCCCTCTCTCACAGCAGAGGAAAACATCAGCTCATTATATAGTACATCCTCTGAATTATGCAACAAGAATAGCAACAGATTTAAAACAGCATCGGCTAGTTATTCCTGACACTGATATTCATGTAGGATGAATTAATAACAGACTGTTACATTTTTGTTTTGTTTTTTTAATCTAAAGAGTCTTCATTTTTTGTTGTGCCCTATTAAATATGTGATTTACTCTTTAATTTACACACATCCTTAACACCTCACTTTGGGCAAGTCTACAGTCTATAGCTTATTTTGAGAGGGTAATTTTAGCCAGCTAATTGTCTACCGAGTAAAATCACATTAAAGTTTTAGTACTTCTCGACGGGAATACGTCAGATATTGCAACCTTTCCCAGACTTTCCCAAGTCAAAACAGATCCATTGTGTTGACGGCGCATTTCCTGTTCACCATTTTGTTTGAGCAAATCACAAGCAGCCTACTTAAAATGCCTGACCAGAGTTGGATAACTACCTGGTGTGGATAGTGGAAGTTTTTTTTGTTTTAAATCTTGTAACTTTCTGGTACTTAAATGCGAGTACTTGTAACAATGCCAGGTTGGATTCCAGGCCCCTTTTGCAAGTGTGCAGCATGATGTAATGAGTGTTTTGAAACGGTTCCTGTAACAGTAGAAACATGGCCGCCCCTGCAATCAGGGCCCTGGTAGGAGCCCTCCTACCTATATGTCAGGAGGCTCCAGGTCTGATTGGGACAGCCGAGGCCCTTTGGTAACCTGAGAGGCGGTTTGAGTTTGTCTCCTCCAGTTTCCAGCGGCTGCACCCCAGGGACCAGACCGCTGGCTTTTTCATGTCTGAGATTGGAAGCAGATGTGTGGGGTGTTTGAGGGGTGGGGGAGAGTCGGCTGGGGGCGCAAAGGTTGGGGTGAGGTGGGGGTACGGCCTGGTGTCATCACTCAAGCTACAGCCCAGGCCTTGAGCATGCCGAAGTCCACTCACAGCCCACTCCACCCTCCCCAGCCATCCCCCTGTGCTGGGAGCTGTCCGTACGGAGTGCTACCTGAGATTTAAAGACACTCGGACTTGGCCAGACCCTGAAGTAGACGCCGATTATATTAGGATACTTAGCTGATAACTGTTGCATTTAAACACATACTTTCCTTCTTTCACCTACATGGGAAAGCATATTAATAATGTTTCATTCACTGCAAATCAGTCAAGCCAATCATAATGTCAATTAACCTCAGCAACCTGTTCAACAAGAATATTCTACATATGTTAATATTAGCAGAAATAGAGATCTGACATAGACCTACAGTTGGCATTCAGAGGTAGACCCAACTGTGTAATAACTCTACACATCTTTCTATGTCTTTAAGGATTAGTGATCCTACCCTACAGAGCACTTCAAAGTAGTTTGGGTGAGGCATCCTGACAGTTATATAAACTTAATTTACATAATATATGGTTGCAGGGTTTTGTATATCCAGCCAACTGTCTCCATGTGTCTGGTTGCACTCTGCCAAGTGTACATTATCTAGACGAGGTGTTTGAGAACCACACCCATCCTCTCCATGCCGCCAGGAATCTGTCTCCTTCTTTCTGTATGTCTTTTGCTCATTCTATCTCTATCTCCCTCTGTCTTTCAGTCCATCTCGCCCTCTCTCTTTCAGTCCATCTTCCCCCTCTCTCCTCTCTCTCTCTCTCTCACTGCATCTCTCCCTCTCTCTCTCTATCAGTCCATCTCCCCACCTCTCTCTTCCTCTGTCTCCCACTCTTCATCTTTCACTCCATCTATTCCTCTCTTTTTCAGTCCACGCCATTCTCTCACTGTCTCTTCCTCTCTCTCTCTCTCCCCCCCCCCAGGTCTCGCTCTGCCTCTCCTCTACTAAAACACCCACCCAGCTCCTTCTCCTCTCCCTCTCCTCTCCTCTCCCTAACATGGGCCTGTTTCTCATGATGGATGACGTGGCGACGGAGCCACTGTCTGCGGACGGCTTACCAGGGAGCTGGAGAGGAAGACACTGCCTGTGAAGGGAAACCATTGGGCCTGGGGACGCTGTAGCGGTGGGGTGGGGGTGGGGGGGGGGGGGGGGGGGCGTGGATGTGCGGGTGGCGAGTGGAGGGTGGGAGATACGAGAGAACCAGAGAACTGGCAGTTTGTCTCGCCTCAGTCATCATTCCACAGCTCTCTGAACATTCCACAGAACACAGAACACAGAACACAGAACACGCTTCCCCTCTACGGGTGACACGAGGGTGCTCGTGTGCTCGTGTGTGGTTGCGTGTGAGACTTCCACACCGGGCGTGGAGGGAGATTTGCCCTGCTTCAGTCACAACACAAGTGTCCTATGGCATACAGAATCGTACCACTAGCCTCTGCAAGTGTTCTACGGCATGCAGAATCATACCACTAGCCTCTGCAAGTGTTCTGCGGCATGCAGAATCATATCACTAGCCTCTGCAAGTGAACAAAGCTCAGAGGAGAAGGGTCTGGGAAGCCATAGCATGGAGGGCTATTGGATGGTTTGTAAGGAGCGAAGGTTAGCCTTGTGGCTCGGGGGGGGGTATATACGGGGATGTATAAGTATGCGGGTATGTATTGAGACAATTGCAATAAAAAATGACTACCAAAAAAAAGAAGCCTTGTGGCTTGAGTGCTTGAGTAGGGGCGCCATGTCTTGTTCTGACAGGAAGTTGGTTAACGGGCGTGCTTAGAGGACAGGCGCTGGTCCACAGGCCATGGAGTGGGCCTAGGAGGCCGATCATCTGTGTTGACAGCCCTCACACTCAAGGAGCGTGTTGAGGCTCTCAGCACAAGGGAAAGAAAAACAACCAGGCGGCTGCTCTCACTGCTGCTGCTGCTGGCCGTTCTTGTTGTTCTCCTTTTACCACGTCCTGGCAAAGAGCTGATAACAGCGGTCAGTGGCATGGCACCTCTGCTCATTTCTGACCAAGCCTGACCGCAAATGCGGCACACATTTACAAATCCCAGCAAATTGGCTCAATTGTGGTTCGGGTTACGCTCCAAAACGGCAGCTTTTATTGAGCCTCTGGTCAGCGAGCTTTGGTGAATGGCCTATTTCTTTTTTTTTTCACGCTACTTTTAGCTGTATTTTAGCTGTATCCCTGGGAAACTGAAAACTGATCGCCAGCACAGGAACAGGCAGACAGGTTGTGGGAAGAGCAGCCGACGGCAGAGAGTGTGAGTGTCGGAAGATTTAAAGGGGGCTTTGGACTTGGAAGAAAGACCAGAGAGAATAAGTAGCGTGTGTGTGTGTGTGTGTGTGTGTGTGTGTGTGTGTGTGTCTGGGGGACTGGGGGTGAAAGTTCACAGACTCAAGCAGTGAGCATAGTGCATTTTTTTGCAAATTCCAGGAATAAAAAAGAGGGGGGGGTAAACTATAAAATGAAGATAAAGAGCTTAAAAGGGGCTATTTATAAGGCATTTCCATACATGCTCTGACTTTTTGACTTACACACATATACCTCTGACATATAACACACAGACACACACTACCATCACACACACACACACACACACACACAACACAACACAACACCAGCAACACTTAGACACAATGGCCACAGAGAAGTGAGAAAATGCCCCTTTTCCTTTTTTTTATAGAGCACAAGAGCCACTGCCCCAATGTCCTGATGTTGTCGTGCTTTTTTTTCCATCTCCATCCTATTTTGGATTCAAAGGATGTGCCCCTCCTAGCTTATCTGCCCCTCACTTTAGCATGCGAGTGTGCTCTTGTGCTCACAGCAGGGCCCTAAGTGGCCCCCTAGAAGGGGCTGAGCGCTTCCTCTTAGCCGCTATCGCCTTCGCTCTTCAGCCACAAGAGGAGCCACAGAGAGGGGCCCTGTCTCCACGAGCCTCACCCACATCCGTGCCACCCATCACGGGCATGCAGTCCAGGAGCATCCAGTGTAGTGTGAAGGTCCAGTTCTTGGAAGAGCTGTAAATGTGTGTGTGTGTGTGTGTGTGTGTGTGTGTGTGTGTGTGTGTGTGTGTGTGTGTGTGTGCGTGTGCGTGTGCGTGTGCCGCTGATTAAGAAAGGTTACCCGTCACGACTGGGTATTTGAAAATAGTGGATAGACATACAGTTGAGAGTTTTTTTTTCTTTTCAGCAGTTCTAGAAAATGGACATGCTTCAACAGTACACACCCTCTAGACCTCTCAGCACTCAGGAGAAAAACATGTTTGTAAAACCTGCTGTTAGAACTAAACATGGTGAAGTAGCTTTTAGCTGCTATGTGGTTCAGCTCTGGAACCAACTTTCGGATGACATCAAAATGGCCCCAACTGTAGCCAGTTTTAAATCTAGACTTAAGACCTATTCTCAGATGCCTTCTGCTAACTGAGTTCTATATCTGTCTAGTAATTACTACACCTTGTGTCTTTTATGCGTCCTTGTTATTATTGTTGTTATATATTAATTATTATTTATTTTTAAATGATTTTTGATCTTCACTTTTTTGCTTCTGCTATTACTGTTTGGCTTTGTTTATGTAAAGCACATTGAATGAACCTCTGTGTATAAAATGTTCTATATAAATAAACTTGGCTTGGCTTGACTTGACTTGATTTATGAGGTAAAATATATTGTGTCCCACAACCAAACAAAGCAACTCCAGCAGCAGTCAGGATGGCCGTGATAAGATATGGCTCATGGGTGAGTGTTTCCTCTGGTGAGGGCTGGTGCGTCTCCCACCCGCTATCTGTCCATTCTTTGAAGATGGCCCGTCACACGTCCTCACTGATGCCAGGAGAGAGAGGGAAAGTGGATGTAAAATATGTCTTAGTGACTTCACCACCACTATGACCGCACACCCTCTCCAGCCTCCAATGGCTTCAGCGGCTCCTCCAGAAGCTTCGATTCCTTTTTAATTTCTCATCTGCGCCCACTTACTTCACCTTCATTCAGATTTATATTTGACATCTGCCCCCCATCTGCCCCCCCCACCCCACCGCAACCCCGACCCCTCGCCTTCATGGGCTTCCCCCTTATACCACTGTACACCGCCACTACAACCCCCCCCCCCCCCCCCCGACAATTAACCTTGGTCAAACTCAGGAACACTATCTTTTGAGTGTTTCTTCTCCCTGCACCCCCCCACCCTGCCCCCACACCCCTTCCTCTAGCCCTCCACCTATGCCCTCCACCTTACTTTTCAGCAATTGAAATCAGGGGTAATGACTGTGAAAGGAAAAAGAATGTTCTTTCAATAGATAATTAGGGAGATTGGTTTACTGGGCCCACTCAAGGCCCATTGAGATTCAGTGGGGAGGCTGTGGTGGCTGGTGTGAGGCTGGGTTGCGGTGGGGGGGGGGGGGGGTCCTTAGCTGGGCCTGTTGTTCAAGGGGCCAATAGGGCTCCCAGGGGACACATTCCCCCTTCGTTTCATTTCTCTAAGCAGGTGCCTGGCAGGTAGTCAATGGCGACCAGAGTGGGGGGGTTGGGGGTTGGAAACAGGAGGCCCGGTGAATAGGTCAACATCAGGGGTCGAAGGTTAGGTCCCAAGGTCACGGGGTCAGTGGTCAGTGAGGGCCGGCAGATGACTGGAGGAAGCATCCTGGCTCGTTCCCGGTAGAGGAAAAGCACCCCCTGGGCGTCTGCATTGACCTTAATGTCCCACAGGTCCTTAGGAAAGCGTGCATGAATGGAGTAGTCCCAACAGTCAATGGGCCGTTGCGGAATTTCGCTGCACTCCGAGGCAGACTCGATACAACATATTCCAACATAAACACTGTTGCAGACGCAAATTCTTTTGTTGCAGTAATAACATCCTATTTTGCGTTCATCCAATGGTTTGACTCCATAGAAAACCGGCATAAACAAGCTCGTGAAAAATGGACACGGCTTTATACTGTATACATTCTCCTTCGGACCACCACTGCTCGCGTACAAGAAAATAAATGTTGCTGTGGCACAGTGAATTTACCCCAGCCTTCCTCCTGCAGAAGTGGATACACTTGAGATTCTTGCTGTGATTAGCGCAAAACAGGCCCCGGGGTCAAAGGTGGTGAGCACGGGGGTTTCTAATTAAATCTCAGTCCAGGGAAAGCGATCTGTCATTGCCCATAGGCTGCTATTGATAGGGCGCAGGACAGGGAGGCGGTAAGCCCCCTGACTCAATCCATCTCCTGACACGTAGAATGCAATGCAGCACCAGGTTAGTGTGTATGTATGTGTGTGTGTGCCTGTCTGTATATGTGTGGGTGTGTGTGTTTAAATTTGTTTTTGTGCTTGTATATGTGTGTGTGTGTGTTGTTGAGGGTGTCTGTGTCTGTGTGTGCTTGCGTGTGCACACACTTGCATTTGAATGGCCATGGACAAGGAGGCCACCATTGTTTAGACATGCATCGTGCGTTTGTGTTTGTGCGCGTATCTGTGTATGAATGAGAGAGTGAGAGAGAGAATGAGAGAGAGTAAAAGAGAGAGAGCGAGAGAGAGAGAGAGAGAGAGAGAGAGAGAGAGAGAGAGAGAGAGAGAAATAGAGCGAAAGACAGAGAGAGATTCTAGCAGGGCTGAGGAGTGGCAGCTCACCCACCGCACTAGTCTGGACCATGTCCCACGTCCCAGGCCCCTCCAGAGGGAACGCACGCCCGGCTCCCCTTACATAGCTCCCCGTTGGACTCCCGCTCCTGCGCCCGCGATATGTAACCAAATCTCGGCCCGCCGCCTCGCCTCACACTGGCTAGCAGCTACAGGTCCATGCCCAGAGGCGATTCACATGTGGGGGCCATTTTGAAAGGCGCTGTTGACGAGCAAAAGGAGTTTTTTTTTTTTAATGTCCGGTCATTCCTTCGTATGCTTTCTGCGCTTTTCCAAATAAGCTGGTGTAACTGTCAGGGGGACGGGAGCACAAAAGAGGGCTGTGTGATGACAGGAGAGTTGGCTGGAAAAAGGGGGGAAATGTTGGCAGCTTAGCTCCGGACTGAAACCCCCACAAACCAGGCCATCAACACTCCCCAGTCGCTCTCACAAATAAAGATCCATGACTGTTCAAATATTTCCTGACTATGCAGTCTATTATTAGTTTTTTAACTACAGGAAACAACAACAGCTTTGGAAGAATTAGAAGTTTGTGTTTCAGTTAGTGTCTCCACAGAGATGTGCGACCGAGAGCAGATTCCACGCGCCACCTCAAATGACATGCAGATAAATAAAAAGCCAAGTTGGGTGTCATTAGCTGTCCAGTTTGGTTACTGGTGGGACAGCGGAGAAGGGGAGAGGGGTTTATCGACAGGGGAGGCCACAATTATGAATTTCTCTTAACAAGCCAGCATATGCTAGTTATAGGAAACCCATTGGATATTGCCTGCCGGGGTCAAAGGCTAGGAAGGTCAAAGTGTCATCCTCCCCTCATCATGAAGTGCATTAACATCTCCACCATTGCCCATACCATCCAGATGGCTAAGTAGGCCTAAGACAGCTGGCTATGGCCATCTTGGGATCCAAATACCAATAGAAAAATCATATTTCACGGGGGCATCACTGCGGAGTCATTCCTAAGGGTGCAATAATAAGCACTCAGGGCTGCCGAAGGTTTGGAGAATTGAAATGTGCCCTCTTTGTTTGAAGGCCCTCATTATTACCATCACTGTGTATTATTATTAGTGTCATAAAGCAAGAAAGTATAATTGGTCTTGGTGTCCAAATTAATCAAATGATTTGTATGTGATGAAATTTAATTACCGCTTTTCTAAGGCATGTAACTGCATTGAGTGCGTCGTGTCTGGAAGTGGAGCGTAAATTCACAAGGCAAAAGAGATCCGGACATGCGGTGTTTATCCCACCTGATACATTACACTTTAAACATACATCTGGAGCATGGCGTAATCACGAAAGACTGCTGCAGCTTGTTAGCTCGCCCCGTTTTTTGATTCATTCACGGCGACTCATTCACGCCTGCACAGCTCCAATCGCACCCACCCACCCCACCCGACCCCGATTTTGACTTCCCTTCCAACCACAAATGTTTCGGCTCTGGAGCGCGGCGGCCGCCAGGGTCTCAGAGGCGGCTGCAGCCATGAGGTCATTTTTCATTATGATAGCATCACTGAAATTTGCCGCGCTGTTTGTTGCCGTTGGCAGCAGACCATGATCAGAGAGAGGATGAGGGCCCAGAGAGAGGAGGAGAAAGAGAGAGAGAGAGAGAGAGAGAGAGAGAGAGGGGGAGAGAGGGAGGAGAAAAAGAGAGAAAGAGAAGGATGGAGCGGGCTGGAGGAACACCAGACAAAGTGCGAACCAGGAAGTGAGAGCGGTAATGGAACTTGTTTAATGCCTGGGATGTGTGCATTGGCTTAAAAGCCTCAAGGCCGCCTCAAATGAAGAGAAATTCCGGTGGGTAAAAAGCCAGAAGGAGGTTCTTTTAAAATTAAGGCAATGGATTTTGCTTAAAGAGGAGTGAGGATTATGTATCAGTAATCAGCAGTAGTAGAAGCTTGTTCCTTTGCCAGGAAGCAGGGAGTACAGAGTTTAGAGATGCACAGGGCATGAGGAGCAAGACAGAGATGGAAAACTCTTCATCTACTAAGAAACTTTTTTTTCTTTTACCTTTTCTTGTCAGAGGTTTTGCATTTACTTAAGATGTCGATCGATCATATCGAATCATTTAATTTTATAAATAAAAGTGAAATCTGCTCAACAACCAGATATTTTCTTTCATTAAAATAAAAGAAAATATCTTTTTCTGGTTGTTGAGCAGATTTCACTTTTATTTATAAAATTAAATGATTAAGATTATAGCTTTATTTCCCCATTCTATTGTTGATATATGCATCTTCATTTGTTTTAATTAAATCAAGAATAATATTTTTTTTTAAATGTTGGTATTGCTACAAACAAAAAAAGAAACAGACCTTGGAAATAAAAGTACATTATTTAATTCCATATTTGAACATTTATTTATCATTAATTAATGTAAATTCTGAAAACAACAACAACAAAAAAATTACACACGCACACCATTTAGAAAAACACCATCCCTTCAGCTCCTCTGCTCTTCATAGAGACATCAAAAACCAGTCCACACACACACACACACACACACACACACACACACACACGTACAGTGAAAGAATAAAATATGTGTGGTAGCCGTGGCGTGTATGTGTGTGTTTGAGCCGGGCCATGCCCACGGACCTTTGACTCGAACCCCAACTTGAACCTGCTGTTCTCCGTCAGCAAGACCATAAATCACCAGCACCCCCCACCCTTCCCTACCCCAGCCCATATCCCCTCCAACTGCCCCACTCCACCCCCAATTCCAAGCCCCCACCCACCCAGCTCTCTAGTAGTTTAGCTGCTGCGGCCTACCA
Source organism: Alosa sapidissima (assembly GCF_018492685.1). NCBI lineage: Eukaryota > Metazoa > Chordata > Actinopteri > Clupeiformes > Clupeidae > Alosa > Alosa sapidissima. The sequence continues at coordinate 15,676,717 of NC_055969.1, forward strand.
CCTCTAAGCCCAGGCCCAGTCTGCAGAAAGAGAAGCCCATAACGTAACCGGAGCCGAGAGACTAATCCGGGGCGAGAACAATTGCTGGCATACACTGTGGCCTGGGCCAGAG